>NW_007728334.1:335702-337973 GCF_000696425.1 Galeopterus variegatus
CCCTTACCGGTCCCAAAAAAAAAAAAAAAAAAGAAAAGAAACACATCTGGCAAAATGAAAACTGTAAGTTAGTGGCTGCTATGGCTTGAGTGTATCCCTCAAAGTTCATATGTTAGAACCTTAATTCCTCAATGGGGCCGTGTTGGGAGGTGGGATTTAGTGGGAGGTGTTTGGTTCAGGGTGTTCTCCCTGGACTGGGTTAGCTCTCAAGAGCAGGTTGATTTAAAGTGGGTGGGCCCATTTCATCTCTCCTCTTTCACATGCTCTCACTTGTCCTTCCACTTTTCTGCCATGTTACAACACAGTACAAGAGCTATTGCTGCCATGCTTGTGGAATTCCCAGCCCCCAAAACCGTAAGCCAAATAAACTTCTTTCCTTTATAAATTACTCAGTCTCGGGCATTCTGTCATAACAACAGAAAGTGGACTAAGACAGTGGCCAATAACACTATTATCCTAGCAAAGTTCCATGGAAGAGGTAGTCCACTCTGGCTGTTATAACAAAATACCACAAACTGAAAAGCTTATAAACAACGAACATTTATTTTTCACAGTTCTGGAAGCTGGGAATTCCAAGATCAAGGCACCAGCACATGTAGTTTCTGGTGAGGACCTGCTTTCTGGTTGGTAAATGGCACCTTCTCGCTGTGTCCTCATGTGGTAGGAGGGGCAGCTCTTTGGGAAGCCTCTTTTATAGGGGCACTAATCTGCATTTAAACAAGGTCTTTAGGTTGTGATTCACACGTACATTAAAGATTCAGAAGCACCAATATAGAGCATGAACACAAAAGGCAGATGGATCTATGTTGAAATCATAATTCTGGCACTTAGCTTTGTAAATGAGCAAACTATGTAACCTCTTGAAGCTCCAATTTTCTCATTTTAAAAATGGAAATTATAATTGCTACCTTATATGTTTGCTATGACAATTAAATGAGAGTATATATGAAAAATATCAATCAGAGTACCAAGCACCATGTAGGTATTCCTCGAATATTAACTCCCTTCCTCCACTCCCCTTCCTATTTCAAGAGGAAAGAACAAATTTGAAATAATAAAAGATAAAGGAACCATACAAAAACAAAGTTTAGAAATTCTTAAGTCACCCTACAATATTATTGACAACTAATTTAAGATTTCCACCCCCCATCTAAACCAAGTCTCTGACTAATGCCATTAACACAGCCTGGAGTTCATGATCTTACAGTCATCACTGAATATCCTCCAGGTTGCATTTAAAAATATATGTCAGGAAACAACAAAGTGAGTCAATCATCAATGTTACAAAAATATTCAAATCACATGTCCTGCTGACTCATTTTCTTATACAAAGAACAATTATGTGTCAAAATTATAAGCAAGTTTATATATACTTATTTTTTGTCTCCCAGATCACATAATCAAGGGCAAATGTTGTAATAACTGTATATATGTCTCTTACAGTGGCTATATAGGAATAACAACATTAAAATAATAATAACACAATAATTATATTGCATACCTACCCTTGTGCTAGGAACAATGTTAGGCTATTTACATATTCACGGGAAAACTGTGTAAAGAGAAACGCTGCAATGGGTTGGGGCATTATGAAAGGCACCCTAAGGGAAAAGGGGCAAAGCTGTTGAAGAAGTTAAAAATGTCTCTCTTCATGGTGAAAATGCAACTAGCACAAGTAACTGGCTCTCTTCCCATTTGCCCCTCCCCCAGTCCAACCCTGGAGATGTCACAGAAGTAAGAGAAAGGGCAATGTGTTTGGTAAATTAATATAAAGAGCAAGAAAGTGGCCAGCTTGTGGTTAGGGAGGAAACAACTGCCTAGAAGGGAAAAGAGTTTGGCACTGCTAACCAGGAGATCGGAAGGGGAAGAGGCTTTTAGGAGTGCCCACAGTTTGACCCCACAATGCCAGGAGTGGGCCATTGCCTTCCCAGTCTCAACAGAAAGGATCAAATATAGCAGCTGGCCCAGGAACAGGCAGGGAGTGCAAAGTAGCACTGGACATTTAAGCAGCCAGGTGGAGCAATGATCAACAGACTTGCCAGGCCCTGAGATTTTTCCTCTTCTTCCCCATCTTTCTCAACCAAAGCAAGGTATCTTTTAAGAAAGAAAAATGCCAGCATACAGGTTGTCAATCCTTAGGAAATTCTACCCCAATCCACAGGAAGAATACAAACTAAGGTTGGGTTTTAGCCCTTGCCTCCACATACATATCAGCAGAAGAAGAGGCTGACAGCTGTAAGGAATGTGAGCTCCAAAGAAAATTGTGGATTT
>NW_007728334.1:338840-339666 GCF_000696425.1 Galeopterus variegatus
ATTTTAGAAGAATGAAAGCTAAGAAAGAAAGGCAACAGAGTAGACAACCCATGCTAAAGAAAGGAGAAAGAATGGGCCAGACTAAAGAATAGTTTAAATAATCTTAATACATAGTCTTGAGGAGATAAGGAAGGATATTGCCAACCAGAAGCTGAAAGGGGAAGACATAAAGAACTGGGGCTGGCTGGTCAGCTCAGTTGGTTAGAGCACAGCCTTATAACACCGGGGTCATGGGTTCAAGTCCCCTTACCCGCCAGCAGCCAAAAATAGGTAAAAGCCTATGTTTTTCAAAAAAAAAAAAAAAAAAAGAAGAAGCAAAGAACCAACTGGACATACTAGATACACAAAATATAACAATTAGGACAAAAATGGATTTAATGGCAAAATGGACACAAAATAACATACTGTTGAAAGAAAAATAGATCAAGAAGAAACAATCACCATGAACATATACACACCTCACAATATGTCCACAAAAGATATAAACCAGGGGGGATTCTAAGATGGCGACGGGTCTGGAGCGGCCGTGCCAGGAGACAGCGCGATCCTGAGAAGTGTGCGCTGTGATACCAGAGTACTAATTGCATTTCCAAGAGCAACAAAAAACGAATAAATCTTTCAACAACGATCCTACAACGACATACAAGCAACAACAGGTTCGAGGTTTTAGGCCCGACACAAAAGAAGACTCCTGAGAGCCCCAAAGCCCTGCTGTGGGTACGAGCGAGCAGCCCGAGACAACAAAGGCCAAGTAAGCCAGCAGAAGCGACACAGAAACGGAGTGGAACGCGCCGGACCGGCCCAACTCTGCGGGCTCTGTGAGTCA
>NW_007728335.1:0-1114 GCF_000696425.1 Galeopterus variegatus
GGTTAGAGAAAGAGTGTGTAAATGAGAAGAGTGATTGTGTAAATGGGAAGGGTGAGAAACACGAGGACTCAGAGATTTCATCCATGAGTAATGGGGAGCCACTAAAGGTCTCAGAGCAGGGGCATAACAGAATCAGAGCTGTGAGCAAAATGGACTCACGGGACAGGGACAGGAAGCCACAGGGCTGAAGACGAGGTCAGGCTAGCCTGGCAGCAGAGGTGAGAGAGCCATAGAAAGAGAGAGGTGTGGATGGAGGGTGCAGAGCAGTTCCAGAGGGAGAACAGGCCAACTGCCATGGGGGTGGGCAGGAGCCCAGGCACCCGAAACTTCTAAGTTTGGGGGCCTAAAGGAGAAAGTGCCAGCCTCAGAGCTAAGCCCTGGCCAAGGAGGAGGCTAGAGGGGCTGGTGGGAGCTGCAGCTGGACGTGCTGGCATTGAACTCCTGTGGAAGGGGGTGGGGAATGCAAGCCTGGCGTTCACGGAAGAGGTCCTGGAAGGAAACAGCCCAGGGCACCTCCACACGGCGGTTACGGCCACAGCGACATGATGGGATGGAGTGCTGAGGGGAACAGCGAGGGGGAAAGGCCCACATCCTGCACACTGTACACTGGGGAGCAGTCAGAGGAGGGAGTGATGGGGACAGACAGAAAGGCAGACAGACAGATGCCGTGGAGCAGGGCCGGGGAAGCGTCTCTTCCTTCTCTGGGATAGAAAGAAAGGGAGGAGAAAGGGAAGCGGGGTGGGGAGGGCAGGTGGGAAGCCCGCGCTGCCAAGAGGCCAGGCCTGGCTCTGAGGCTGGCCCCGGCTGGCCGCGTGACCCCGTGAGCGGCCTCAGGTGGAGACACAGCGTAGGAGGGAAATGAGGCGCCCTCCCTTGCCCCTGGGGAGGTGGCCGCCCTCCCAGCTGAGCTCATTAAGCATCAGCAGGACCACCACAGTCCAGATGGAGCACCAGCCCCCACTGGGACTTGCCGCTCAAACGGGTCTGGAATTGTCCCCAGCCAGTTTCCCAGTCAAGCTCCATCAGGATGCAGCTCCTACCCTGGGAGCCAAAGTCCCCAAGGTGACCACATGGAGACACAGGGACAGTCCCTGTGCCAGGCAGCAGCCCCACA
>NW_007728335.1:1260-3875 GCF_000696425.1 Galeopterus variegatus
AGGGAAGCGGGGTGGGGAGGGCAGGTGGGAAGCCCGCGCTGCCAAGAGGCCAGGCCTGGCTCTGAGGCTGGCCCCGGCTGGCCGCGTGACCCCGTGAGCGGCCTCAGGTGGAGACACAGCGTAGGAGGGAAATGAGGCGCCCTCCCTTGCCCCTGGGGAGGTGGCCGCCCTCCCAGCTGAGCTCATTAAGCATCAGCAGGACCACCACAGTCCAGATGGAGCACCAGCCCCCACTGGGACTTGCCGCTCAAACGGGTCTGGAATTGTCCCCAGCCAGTTTCCCAGTCAAGCTCCATCAGGATGCAGCTCCTACCCTGGGAGCCAAGGTCCCCAAGGTGACCACATGGAGACACAGGGACAGTCCCTGTGCCAGGCAGCAGCCCCACACAGTGCCTCTCACAAGCACACCTGTCATGACTATTAACAGTGACATTTTTGGTAGATAATGACCCCATGAGCCTTTTCCCTTCAAATTTTTATTCCTTCGTTTCTATTTAAATACAAAAAATTAAACTTTCTCATTCATAACTTTGTCAGTCTGTATCATGGTTATGTTCACATGTTCTGATTGAAATAAAATTCCAATAGAACCAACCTCCCTCCAAAATCTCTACTAACTAAGATAACGCCTCTAGGGGCCCAGAACTATGGTGACGCTTCCTAAGTATTCCTCCCGAGCAAGTTCAAAGTTACTTCCACTCTTTCGTTTTTATCTTCGTTGCGTAACTATTTTGTGGAAATAAGGTTTCTTAGAACAAGTGCGTAGAAGCGGATAAACATAAACATTGACTCTAGCTCCTAATGGCAGGATTTTCTCCACTGGGGTCAGTTGTCGGGTCACTCTGGCTAACGGGTAGAATCCTGGTGGCACGTGAACACTGAGGCTATGGGGTCAGCAGGTCCACTAACAGAACTGGCTCTTCATTATTTCCTGATGAGACAACACTCTTATAACGGCCTCAGGCTGAACCACATCTGGTTTTCAAGAGGAAAGCCAGGGCCTCAACCAAGATTGGGGTGGGGGTCACTTTTATCATGACCTGTGTTTTACACAGCACCTTATAAAACACCTAAAATCTTAACTCTGGGAGCAATAACTAAATTCCACAATTACTCAGTTAAGCCATCCCCCTTCAAATTAGAAAATTGGGGTGATAAATCTTAGGCTCTCAAAGCTTTGAGGGGCTGCAGACTCTGCAGGAAGGTCATGGGTCAAGACTGGAAGAGCCGACACTGGTGCCAGCACAGATCTGAGTCCTCGTGGACACTGGATCCTATGTCTGGGCAGACACAAGGGCCTGCGGGGCTGCCGTGTGCACTGGGGAGGGGTGGGAGCATCTGGCGGGGAGCATCCCAGGAGACCCAGAGCTACTTCACCTCAGGGTCACTGGGCTGAGATCCACCCCACCCTGCTTCCTCTCAGGCCTGGTGCTTTCTGCCTCTGGTACTGTCAACCTATGAATTCTCTAAACTGGGAAGAACTAGCACCTTCCTTGCTTACATTTTACTATGTGCTAAGCACTTAATAGGAAATCTCATTTAATTTGCACACACCCTGTGAGGCAGGTTCTGTCCCTATCCCCATTTCACAGATGAGGAAACTAAAGTTTAACAGGTTTGGCAATTGCCTAACATCACACAGTAAGTGGCCGAGCCGGCACATGGATCACTTCCATCACAATCTATAGGTCTGCACCTGTCACCCATGCCACACGCTGGAATCACCTGGGCCAGGCTTCAAACACACTGCCCAGGTCCCTCCCCAGACCAACTCAATCAGAATTAAACCAACGCTTCGCTTCTATGGACTGGGAACCTGGAGTCCAGAGGTCAGAAATGGCTTGCCCAAAGTGGCACCTTGATTTTGAGACAAGCTGTACCAGAATCCAGGGTCCTCCTCCCAAGTGCCATTCACCTGCTCATTGACTGATCCCTCCCACAGGTGCAGTGACTGGCAGCAGCCACCTGCCCCTCCTGCCCACAGCCCTCACCTCATCACATGGATGCATTCCGGCTCCTTGGTGAAGCTGTAGGCGTAGCCACTGGACGTGGTTCCAAAGTCGATGGCCACCACCACGAGAAATGTCTGCTGTTCCGAGACGTTCGGGTCGGCATCATTCTGCAGATAGACAGTGAGGCACTGGGGGGTGCGGGGGACAGCCGAGCCTGGCTTTCAGGAAGACACCCTGGGTGGTTCCACCCCGCTCAGCTGTGCACTCACAGCAGAGAGAATGACATTCCACGTTCTGGCTGAAGTTAGCCACATGGCGAGGCCTGGGAAGACGGCAGGCCAGTCTCAGCCCCACCTGAGTGGCTCATGAAGAAGTGGAGGCATCCCCTGAGTGGAGGGCCAGGCCAACTGGGTGGGCAAGGGCACCTGCCTGCAGCTTGCCCAGCTCCCTCATCAGCTGTGCATGTGGGGCTTATTCCGGAAATTCTACCATCAGGGTTGGAGGCCTGTACCTCCCTGAGCAGACACAATCTTCCTCCCACAGCCCTCCCATGTCACTGTGCAGATCTCCAGCCACAGCCCAGAGTGCTTTGCTAGCTGTACCCTTTGTCCCTCCCAGGTGACCACTCCATCTGTGCCAACGTTTTCTGCCGGGACCCTGTCT
>NW_007728335.1:4057-25890 GCF_000696425.1 Galeopterus variegatus
AGCTGTGCACTCACAGCAGAGAGAATGACATTCCACGTTCTGGCTGAAGTTAGCCACATGGTGAGGCCTGGGAAGACGGCAGGCCAGTCTCAGCCCCACCTGAGTGGCTCATGAAGAAGTGGAGGCACCCCCTGAGTGGAGGGCCAGGCCAACTGGGTGGGCAAGGGCACCTGCCTGCAGCTTGCCCATCTCCCTCTATCAGCTGTGCATGCGGGGCTTATTCCAGAAATTCTACCATCAGGGTTGGAGGCCTGTACCTCCCTGAGCAGACACAATCTTCCTCCCACCGCCCTCCCATGTCACTGTGCAGATCTCTAGCCACAGCCCAGAGTGCTTTGCTAGCTGTATGAAATTCTACCATCAGGGTTGGAGGCCTGTACCTCCCTGAGCAGACACAATCTTCCTCCCACAGCCCTCCCATGTCACTGTGCAGATCTCCAGCCACAGCCCAGAGTGCTTTGCTAGCTGTATCCTTTGTCCCTCCCAGGTGACCACTCCATCTGTGCCAACGTTTTCTGCCGGGACCCTGTCTGATCTTGCCACACCAGCCTGTGAGTCCTGTTCCTTCAGGGCCCAAGGCCTTTCCTCATCTGTCAAGGCACTTGGTCAGGTCATTCCAGGTTACCAAACTTTTTTTTTTTTTAAAGCAGTGTAGACTGTCTTTTAACTCCCCAGGACTCCAAATTATAAAACGAACAAACTTTGGATTTGGCGTGCATTGGTTAAAGCAGGGCATGGGAACGCCACCCATCAGGCCTCTCCTCAGACTGTCCCCATCCCCGCACGCCCTGAAGCTCTTACAGGGAACCCTCAGGGTGCATGGTTTGTAAACCACAGGACCCAGCCATAGGTGACCAACCCTCCCACTTTGCCCGAAACTGAGGGAGTTCCCAGGATGTAGGACTTCCAGCATAAAACCAGGACAGTTCCAGGAAACCAGGACCTGTTGACCCCCCTGCCTAGCGGTGGCTCCAAAGCTCTTCTAAGTGGGGTCCTCTTCATGGATCTCAGCAGCTGGTGCAAAGCCACCCTTCCTCCAGGGACTTTATTCCAGTTGGCTATGTGTGAGCCCCTTTGAACAGCTGCCCAGAATCTCTTTCTGCTAGTGCATGGCAGGGTGCAAGCAACAGCCTAGTCCCCAGCCCCCCTCACTGCAAGTGGATTCCTGCTTGGGTGTCCTCTCCCAGGCAGACCGTTCAGAAGCAATTACACAGCCACAAGCATCTGGACAGGGCAGTTAACTGCAGTCTGCACAGTGACTGCATTTCACCTGTTCACTGGCCAGAAATGGCTGCTCCTTCTGAGAAGATGCCTCGCAATCTCCAAGCCCTGAGTCTTTAAAGGGCTGCTCCCACCCTGCCTGCTCACATTACCCACCCGGTTCCAGGGCTCCATAGCACTAGCCACACCGCAGACAGCCTTTGCAGGCCAGAGCATGGTAGGGGCCTAGGAGGGCTCATGTGTCTGGGGCCAGGTCAATTTAATCTCCTTTTAAACTTGATGGGCTACCCAGCAGCCTGAACTGTGAGATCAGACCCATGAAGCAAAGGTAGCCAGTGCCCCCCAGCCCCCACCCCACACATACATTTCTTACCACAATATGGGAAGGGGACAGAGGCGTTATTCCTGTGTCCCCAAGACTCCGAGCTGGAGATGAATAGGCAGAGGTGGGGGCCGTTTCTGAAAGGAAAGACAAAGTCCATGCCTTAGAAGTGGCTCGGGCTGACCAGCAGAAAGGTGGGCTGCGTGGCTCCTCCAGGCACTGCTGCCGTGGACAGTCTCTAAGCCCAGACAGAAAGGTGGGGACAGCCATTCCAGCACTCCCTTGTATTCAGTATTTAGAACCTGACCGAATGAGATGCTCCTTTTCTCCTAGTGACCACCAGGCCTCTCACTGTGTGCCACCCAACCCCTGCTAAGCAAAAGATGCTCCTCAGTCCCCAAAAGCCTCAGCTCCTGGCTGGGACCTCTGTAGAGCCAACTCTTGACCTGGGCTCCATGATGGACCAGTGGAACCTGTAGCCACCTGCGATTATGTGCACATTTTTAGGTGCATTTTCTTGGAAGAGTATCCACAGCTAAAGGGGTGAGAGACACTCCCCCCAAAGACTTACAGCCCCTGTCCTAGGAATACGGGACGTGAGTGTAACCTTCAGAAAGAGCATCTTGCCCAGTGGATGTGTCACCTTCTCCCTCCCTCCACCAGAGCATGGCGAACTCATCTCTCTTGGGAGATACTGAAAGTTTTTGACATTCAATAAGAAAAACCACAGAGAAAAGGCAGCTAGATTAGCATTCTGGCCCCTGCAGATGGGGCCCCACCAGAGACACAGGTCAAACGGGAGAAAGGCCAACAGCAAAGCAGCACAAACACCGTCTTGTCCACAGCCCTGCTGCTTGGGCAATTATTCAGGCATAGACATTTGTTCTGAAGCCTTCCCTGAGCTAGTGGCTCTGCCCTGCAAATGGACCCCTGAGAAGAAGTCACACTCTCCCTGGTCAGTGCTGGAAAGCTCCATGGTGCTCCCCCTGCCAGCTGCCCAGGATTGCAGGCCTCAGAGCAGCTAAGCAAGGACCACGTGCTCCCACTGCAGGGACGAAGTCCACATGCTGGGCCCCTTCAAACACCAGGCAACATACTGCTTCATTTAGTACACAGACATACCTGGTAGGAAAAAAATGTGTAATTTTCTAAAACAATACTTGTGGACAAGGAAACCCAGAGGCTTTGAGGTATCTGAGAAAGGCCTGTCTGCTTCTAGAGGAGCAGGAGGAGTTGCTCCATGAGCCTCTTCAGCTCGATCACTTTGGGTTAATCCAGGCCCTTGCTGATTTTTTTCTTCTTGGTGAGAACTCAAACAGCCTCATTCCAGTAGGTTCCAAACAAGCTGAGGAAATGAGGTGAATCATGAGAGAGTGAACATGAAGCCTCAAGTCTGCACAGCCTCCTCCCCCTCTGCAAGCTCATGGCCTTTCTCCTGCGTCTTCTTGGTGAGAACTCAAACAGCCTCATTCCAGTAGGTTCCAAACAAGCTGAGGAAATGAAGTGAATCATGAGAGAGTGAACATGAAGCCTCAAGTCTGCACAGCCTCCTCCCCCTCTGCAAGCTCATGGCCTTTCTCCTGCAAAGGCTTAATTTCAGCCTTTGTGAGAGAGGTGCAGAGCCAGGCCAGGTCATTACAGAGCAAAAAACCAGCTTACTGGGCAAAGGACTTGAATAGATATTGCCTCAAAGAAGATGTGCAAATGGCCGATAAGCACAAGAAAAGATGCTCAACATCATTAGTCCCTAGAAAAATGCAAATCAAAACCACAATGAGATACCACTTAAATCCACTAGGATGGCTATAAGTTAGGGGGAAAAAGGAAAATAACAAGTGTTGCAAAGATGTGACAAAATTGGAACCCTTGTGCATTGCTGGTGGGAATGTAAAATGGTGCAGCTGCTGAGGAAAACAGTTTGGCAGTTCCTCAAAAAGTCAAATATGGAATTACCACATGACCCAGCAATTCCATTCCCCAGTATTTACCCAAAAGAACTGGAAACAGGACTCAGAGATACCTGTGTGTGAATGTTCACTGCAGCATTATTCACAATAACCAAAATGTGGAAATAACCCAAGTGTCCATCAACAGATGAATGGATAAACAAAAGGTGGTATATCCATACAATAGAATAGTATTCAGCAGTCAAAAGGAATGACATTCTTATACGTGCTGCCACATGGGTGAACCTAGAAAACATTATGCTAAGTGAAATAAACTGTACACAAAAAGACAAATATTGTATAATTCCACTTGTATGAAATATCCAGAATAGGCACATTCAGAGACAGAAAGCAAATTAGAGGTTGCCAGGGGCTGAAGAGAAGGAGAATGAGAAATTATTGCTTAATAGGTACGGTTTCTGTTTGGAGTGATAAAAAGTTTTGGAAATAGTGGTGATGGTTGCACAATATTGTGAATAATAATTCATGCTACCGAATTAGACACTTAAAAATGATTAAAATAGCAAATTTTAAGTTATATATACTTTATCACAATAAAAAACATAATTAAGAAAAATCAACTTGCTCAGCTGGAGGGGAAGCTATTTCTGATTCCTATTAGCAGCCCTGGCCAAGTGCTCTTGAAAAGAGAATGGAGAAATAAGCCCAGCTCCTAGATCAGTCTGCTAAACTCCACCATCTCTGCTAATCTCCCAGCACAAGGGCATGCCCCTCCACGAAAGCAGGGGGAATGCTGCCTCTCCACTAGGGGGCCCAGACAAATGGTCCTTCCACCTGTTGGCGAGAGACCTCCGCTGCCCACAGCCCCTTGGGCAGCCTGCGGAGAGATGCCATCCAGCACCAGGAGCCACCGTCTCTCCACCTGCTACCTGGAAGGCCCGCAGCCATGTGTCCACATTTGCACAGAAGGTCTTGGAAGAAACCAAATGTCTAATTGCCCAGAAAATCTGGTGTTGGCAATTAGCAAACAAGCTATTATCCACAGACAAACCATCCACCCCGCTGCTGCTTGGTTCTAATTATCCCATCACTCAGCCCTTCTCAGAGTATATCCTATGTCGACCCACTGGCTTGCAAAATAGCATGGGCTGGGCCACACGCTGAACACACGCCTTGGGCTCCCAGGGGACTCCAGAATACTTTGAGGGCAAGAACCAAGGATTTTTTTAATTCTCCCCTCCCCTGCTACATCTGAAACAGCAGGAAACAAATCATTTGACTTGCTGATCACTCAGCCAGGCCTAGAGGTAGTTGAGCCTCACGTATTTCTCCATCAGAAATTAAACGCAGAGGGATTCGATGATTTCACATCACAGAATCAGAAGAATATGGACCATTTCAAGAATACAGCCCATTGGCCACAAAACTATGGTTACACTGAGAGGGAAGAGACCTAAAGCTTTCTAATAAACAAACAGAAACTAATCCTCAGGTCTCCTTTGTTATTAGTTTTAGATAATTAAATGACATGACAGTCTTGTATAGTTAGTGTGTAATCTTTTTAGTTTACTAAATATAAAAGTAAGTTGATAACGGGTGTTTATAGGTTCACTCTTAAACCTGGAAACCCCCACCTCTAACACATTCTTCAACCAAGTCACTTTTTAAATAATTTTTGCAGCAAAGAGGGGTATGTAAATAAATGTAAATATTTTTGCAGCAATGTAGAGGACAAATCAACAAAAGTATTGCTCGACCAACAAGTCTCCTGCCACGGGATTTTTTTAGAACCCCAAACCAGGTGGTTGAGAAGGACCTGCTTTCACTTGTTAGTTTAATCTTCATCACTTGCCTTAGTGGTGTAAAAATTAAAATGTAGGCTTCATCTGAGTTCCTGCTATAAAATGCAAGACATGTATAATTCAGATACATTTTTATTTGCTCCTGGCTCTAATGGCTTTAATCAAAGCAGACGTTCTCAAAATAAAAAGTAGTCTTGATGAGAGAACCTCAAGGAGAGCCATAATTCATGAACCTGCCTGTTGCTCTTCTCTGCTGGAGACATTAGTCAGCAAATGGCCGTGAGCAGAATCATAGACTTTCTGAGATACGTAAAATCGATCCTGCTCCATAAATACAACATTTTTAAAGATGAAGACAGAACCATTGGGCTGACGTTATTCTACGAAGCTCCAGACTCATGTAAAATGTGACCAGTGGCCTTAACAATAGCGACGCACCAGCTTCTCCAAATAGTCCTTCTTGCTAGCTTTCAGATTTATGTGTCTATCGAATAAACACCCAATTTCAGAGGACTTTTAAGGTCTGGTCCTTACGATTTAAAAAATGAAATATATCTATTTTCATTTATTTTCTCCTGCTGGCTGTGAGATGACAGGTAGTTGCTGACAATTACCTAAAATCAGCCTATGTGGGAAAAAGCTCTCTCTCTTTTTCTCCTTATGTGCCCTCCCTGCAGTGTCATCTTTGAAAATTGATCAGCTCAAGGTCATGTGTGGGTTACTGGCAAATATTTTTAAAGGAGGAAAATAAAAAAATCTTTTATTGCCCTGTAACAGGCTTCATGGCCAGCTGAACTAATGCATTATTACCGTAAGCTGAACTTCCATTTCAGTAAATAATTTATGGGCCTTTTTTTAATCACTGTGGTTATGTCCAGAGTAAATGGAAATTTTATTGGCATGAACTGGAAGACCCTCTCACAACAAAGAACAGTGGGTATAAAATAACCACTCTCCAAATGCTAAATAATAATTATGGAAATCAGCATTTACTGTGGCAGACCATGCGTCCCTGGATGGTCCAGGAGATGAGATGCCCCAATGAGAGAAGACGGGGGCAGCTGGGTTTCCCCAGAGACAGTGAAACCCTGCAACCCCAGTCTTCAACCCAGACTGTTGGTGGGGGGGTGGGGGACGGAGGATGGGGGGTTCACATTCTCTCTCTTAACCACAGGTTCAGATACTAGTTCATGGGCCTCCAGCTTGTGTCCCTGCGTGTCCTGGCAACTGCTGGGAGAAGTGAAGAAATGCTTTACAGATAAACAGTTTTCCTACTGATTTCTATGAATTACACCCAGCAACCTTGCAGCCCCTACCCACCAGCTCAGATATTTCTGTCTGCTTGGCTTCTCTCCTACGGATTCTGGGCTCTCTGGGGCAGGCCATATCTACATCTCCGATCCCTCAGCTCCTCACATAGCACAGGCACTCAATAAATGTTAGATGGATGGGTGGATGGGTGGGTAAATAGGTGAATGGGTAGATAGGTGGATGGGTGGACGGATGGATGGATGGTTGAATGGATGGGTGGATGGGTGGGTGGATGTTTCTACGTGCGCCCAAAAGTGGACTTAGTGACTATCCACAGACTTGGAAGGCCAGTGAGGTCTTTCTCAACTGAGGCATCAACTCCTCTGAGTTGGGATATTAGTAATACTAATTATTAATACTAATACTAATGCCACATGCTGAGTTACCTCCAACAGTGTGGGATCAGCTCTCAAGCCACCTGGATCTGCCTCTCTCTGCAGACATCCCTTTCACCAGTGGAGCCACCATTGCTCCCAGTTGGAAAATTGCCTAAACTCCCTCCCTTCCCATTCCATACCCAAGCTCTGTCATTCCCACCTCCTGGCATCGCTCACATTCCCTCTCTCCTCTGCAAAGTCACCACCACAGCCTTGGTCCAGATGCTCCCGACCCTTCAGTCTCCCTGCCCTGGGCCTGCTCCATCCAAGCCATAGTCGCCCAGCAGTCGCAGCCATCTGGTCAAAACCAAGGTCTGCTCCCACTACTCCACCTTGTCAGGGTCTTCCCCTGATCCCTATCCCCCATGGGATAAAGTCCAGTTCACTGCTGGCATCTGTCAAAGTCCCTTCAAAGTCCACCCCCTGTCTCCCTCTGCGGCTTCTTCTCTGTCCACCGCCCCCCATCAATGGCCATACCAAACCTTTCCTTTCCACAGACCCTAGAACATCTGGGCTTGGTCCAGCCTCCAGGCCTTTGCACATACTGTTCTCTGCCTAAAGTGCACCCTGATTCTACAGCCAGCAAATTCTGCCTTGTAATCTGAGGACCCCCCACCTCCAAAATTCAGCCCTCTCTGTTTGAGGAAGAACCTTCTCAGCTCCCTTGGTATAGAGGAGAAACGTTTTTGTTTGTTTGTTTTAAATTTATTTATTTGAATTGACACACTGTAATTGTACAGATTTATGGGGTACAATTTGATGTTCTGATATACATGTATATTGTCTAATGATGAGCACCTAGTGATCAGCTGGCAAAACTCAGAGGAAATTCTACAAGACAACGGCCAGTTTTCTCCAAGAAATTATCACAAGGAAAATATACAGGAAAGGAGGGGAAACCTATAGATCAGAGACGCATCGGAATCCCCCAGAGGGCTTGTTAAACTAAAACACAGGTTACTGGCCCCACCCCCAGAATTTCTGATTCAATAGGTCTGAGGTGGCCAAGTATTTACATTTGTAATGAAGTTCCCAGGCCATCCTGACTCTGACCCAGAGACCAACTGCTATAATTTAAAAGAGACTTAAAACACACATCAACTCCAGTAATGGCAATGTGTGGACTTTTACTAGATCCTAGTTTAATAACCAAAAAATTTTACATTTATGAGACAGTTGGAAATGTAAACACTAACTGGATATTGATAATACTAAGGCATTATTACTAATAGTGTAGTTATATAATTTTTAAAAGAGTCCTTGTCCTCTAGGGATGCATTCTGAAATGTTTACAGATGAAATGATATGATGTCTGGGATTTGCATCAAAATTATATGAGAGGGGAGGGGCAGAGATCAAACAAGATTGGCTACAGGTTGATAATGATTGAAAGTGGTGACAGATTCATGGGGTTTCAATATATTATTTGCTTTACTTTTGTATGTTTTAAATGCTCCATAATAAAGGGGTTGTTGTTTTAATGTACCAATTACATAGGCACTCCAGGAGGGCAAGCCAATGTCTTTCTCAAATTATTCATTGGAAATTATTGGAAATGTACAAACCCTGAAATCTATGGGGAAAGCTACCAGAGTCGGCACTCCCCAAATGTGTATTTCACACCTAGCTAAGAGCTTGCTCCCTAAGTAAGGTTGCTGTAAGATATGTCATTATTCACATTCTACAGATGAGAAAGTGAAGCCTAGAGTGCTAAGGAGCCCACACTGTCAGGCAGGAAGTCACCAGCTGGACTTGGGGCTCTCTGACTCCAAGCTGCACCACTGCACTATGCCAAATGCAGTCACAGTCAGAGCACCTGGCCCATACATGGTAAGCACTCCAAACATATTTATCAAACAAATGAACAAACCAGTAAGAGGAAGTCACCAGCTGGACTTGGGGCTCTCTGACTCCAAGCTGCACCACTGCACTATGCCAAACGCAGTCACAGTCAGAGCACCTGGCCCATACATGGTAAGCACTCCAAACATATTTATCAAACAAATGAACAAACCAGTAAGGATGAGTTCATTTGAACCTACACATGCAGATTTTGAAGGCTTGGGAGGGTTTTGGACCTGGGTCTTAGTGTGGGTGAGGGATACACATCCTGCTGGCTTCCTGGGAGCTGAGGCTGTTGGGCCTAATAGACTTAAACACCCCTTGAAGAAGTCTGAACTTCAGCAAGCACCACCTGGCCCCCTTGCAGACAGCAAAGCAGGCACCCAGCCACCAGCTGAGGGGCTCCCACTCTGCGATGGGCTCCAGTGGGGCCACAGGTACAGGGCCGTCCTGGTAATCGGCCAACGGCTCCTACGCTTTGTAGCCTCTCTGCAAACCAGGGGCCTCAGAGGAGGCAGGAGGCTCTCTACCACCACTGCTGGGCCCCTTCATGTCTGAGAAACAGGAGCAGAGGCAGGGTCACTTTAAAGACCAGGACATGCTCATTTTGCTTTGTCCTTCAGACAAGCTGGGATCCCAGTGCCAAGAAGACTCAGTGGAAGCCTTGGCATCTTCCCGTGGTTCTAACCCCAGAAAGAAATGGCAAGCTGAAACAATGATGCCAGATGTGACTCTGTAACCCTCTGTACTACAAGAGCAAGCTCTGAGTCCTCCCGAAAGGTGGGAGGTGGTGGTGGTGCGTGTGCATCCCCAGGACCAAGGGTGCAGGCACACTGTCCCCCATGCTAAGTCCCCAGGTTGGCCTTGGCTCTGGGGCAGGTGGAGGCAGCAGGCTGGGCAGTCAGCTTGGGCTGCAGGGCCATGAGGGTTCTCTTGAGAACCTGGGCAGAACCAGAGCTGGCTCTTTGTTCTTAGAGGATCATAAAGAAAACAAAATGGCTCTGATAATGACAAATCCTTGTGTGACAGGTGGAGAAGGTAGAGGTGCTGTGAGCCTGGCGAAGCGACCTCACCTCTCCCCAGGCCCTTCTTCTCCCTCTGTAAACTAAGTATCGTGATCCTCAAAGCCACTGTCACTGTGTTTCAATGCCTGAGAAACCCTCTGAAATACATAAGAGCTCCCATCCACCACTTTCTGAATTCCTTCATGGGGACATACATTTATGTATATGTTTTACTTTAGGCTCTTTTGCAAGCTTATTTAAACTCAAATTATTCATTGGAAATTATTGGAAACGTACAAACCCTGAAATCTATGGGGAAAGCTATCAGTCAGCACTCACGGAATGTGCATTGCACAACAAGCTAAGAGCTTTACAGGTGTAGCTCATGACTTCCTGCTCCGTATGTGAGGTACGTCATTATTCCCATTCTACAGATGAGAATATAAAGGCTAGAATGCTAAGGAGCCCACAATGTCAGGCAGGAAATCACCAGCTGGACTTAGGGCTCTCTAACTCCAAGCTGCACCACTGCACTATGCCAAATGCAGTCATCATTTCTCATGACAGACGGAATGTAAATCCCCACTTCACAGATGAGTCGATCATCTGCAGAAGTGAAGAGGTCACGACCAAAGGGCATTCCCCAGCCCCGCCTGGCGGCCAGGCTCATGGACTGTGTGGCTCATTCTTCCTTGGGCTGCAAAGCTGAGCAGGAGTCGCCATTTCAAAAACTGTAATTGTTCAAACCCAAAGATCAAGGTAGGGGAGACACATACTGATAACACAGAGATTAGAGGTTCAGGGTCAAGAAAGCCTGAGCCCAAGTCCCAGCAAGGCCACTTCCCAGATGCATGCCCTTGGGGGAGC
Organism: Galeopterus variegatus; assembly: GCF_000696425.1. Lineage (NCBI taxonomy): Eukaryota > Metazoa > Chordata > Mammalia > Dermoptera > Cynocephalidae > Galeopterus > Galeopterus variegatus. The sequence goes on from NW_007728335.1 coordinate 14,711, forward strand.
TACCTAATTGCTTAGAGCCTCAGTGTTCTTACGTGGAAAATGGAGGGGCAGGGATGATGGTGATATGAGGGTACTTCAAAAAGTTCATGGAAAAAATGAAATTAAAAGATAATATGGATCTTTCCAGGAACTTTTTGAAGTCCCCTTGTATTTTATAGGAGCGTTATGAGGAATAAATGAAATACCTATAAAACCTGGTGCATGGCAAGCACCCAATAAATTATAGATGTTCTTTTACTATCTGTTATTATCATTATCATCATCATCATTATAAAATAAGTCCAACTGCTGTAGAGAAATGACCGTGTGCTCACAGAATGGAACAGGCAGAGCCCCCACCTACGTACAAGGTCAGCAAACACATTTCCTTTACGTTTTGCTTCCCCAGGCTTGTTAATCAAGGCTAAAAATTCCCCCGAGGCAGAAACTTGGCAAATGGAACCTTCAGGAAAACTCTTAGTGATGGAAAACGTGAGGGCTGGTGCTGCCGGGGGTGAGGGAGACTGGCCCCGACTTCCCGCTCAGGCTGTCTGCTCACCCAGGGGCACTTGCAGAATAACCAAGAGAACTTGGGAGGCCGTGTGGCTGTGACTTCTGCCTTCCTGTCTGCTACAATAAAGCTGTTTCACATTTTAAAACTGACCGGGCCAAGGTAGAAGCTCTCTCCCATTCCCAGGAAAAGATTCCACCCGTCTGGGGCTCTGGAAGCCCCAGGTTTAGACTTCCCAATTTTATCATGAACAGCCTTGATAGTTCAGTCTGCAGAGGCCACAGCACAGCTGGTGCTGACCGTGCTGCAGCTAACGAAAGGGTCGATGCCATTCCAGACCAGTTGGCCTTACACTGAGCGTCATCTTTCACCTCCCACACTCACCATCTGTCCCTGGCAGGGAGAGGGAACAGGAGGTGAGGGCAGGGAGATGTTAGAGCTTGGTTTGCCTCCTTCGGCTGAACCCTCCTGATGAGGGAGAGTTCTCCAGACAGGAAGGGGAGCCCCTAGCCCACCATGAACCCCAAGCCTGGGGACCTTGAGCACAAACCTCCCACTCTCTGCCAGTGCCTGTGAGGATGGAGGCTTGAGCACATTAAAAACCCCACTGCAGAGTTCCTTAATAGAAGAGAGGTCCCAAAACAGCTGTGCAGTCTTTGTACTGCAAAAAGGCACTGAACTTGGGGGACATCTCCCAAGCAGGCACCTCTAGCATCTACCTAAAGGTAGGGGCACCATTTTCTTACCACAAAGGTGCCATTCCAAGCCATGAACTGAAGGGCTACTGAAGAGCGGATGCCTTTTTCAAATGTTTGCACCCAAAGCAGAGCTTTTTCTAATTCTCCCAAAAGCACCATAAAAGATAGCCATGGCACTTAATAGTCAAAAGAGGGAAGGAAATGCCTGGTAAGGTACTAAGTTCTGCATCCCTAGAGGAGTTCAAGCAGAGGCCAGACAACCATCAGGTCTGAGCTGTAGAAGAGCAACAGATGCCTGGTAAGGTACTAAGTTCTGCATCCCTAGAGGAGTTCAAGCAGAGGCCAGACAACCATCTGTCTGAGCTGTAGAAGAGCACAGACGGTCAGAAAAACTCAGGGGGGTAGAATGGGAACTAGAATTTATGGACTGATGGCAAGATTCACTGAGCACCTACTATGTGCAGGGAACTGTAGAGGTTGCGTAGCCGTGGTTAAGCACAGGGGACTTGGACCCAAGAAGACTGGTTAAACCCCAGCTCAGTTACTTACCAGCCTTGGTGGATATTGCCATGTCCACCCAAAATCCATTTCTCCATCAACTAAATCTCCTGGGGTAGATCTTGAGTAATCCAAGCCGATCATGGGAAACCCCTTCTGTTGGCTAATATACCCTCCGCCAGAAAAGTAAAATGGCGTTAAAGACCAAGATACACAAAATGGCACCTGAGAAAGTTTCCCAGAAAACCTCCATCCAGAAAAATTCCCTAGCTGCCACGTCACCTTCCCACGTGCACAATTTTGCCCGCCTATGAGAAAGTCCCAGCTCAGCTTAAACCCGCTCGCTTCCCTCCCCTTCCTTCTTAGCCAATAGGAACAGTCCAGCTCAGCCTGACTGGATATAAAAGGCCCACCCTGACTCTCCGTCCTGCTGCTCCCACTCTTGAGAGGGCAGCCTGCTTGTTCATTTTGTCTGCCTAATACACTTTGGTTGAGTCCCTGTCTCCTGGTGTGTTTTATTTTGTGCTCGGGCCAGGGTTTTTCCTTTCACCTTCCCCTTGTCAATGACAGACATGGGAATGGGTTTGTGACCCACTGTTCTGGCCAATGGGACATGAAGGGAAGTCTGCTTGGGATTTCTGGGAAGGAGAGATCCTGACTCTCAGGGAGGGCCCTGGGGAGAGGTGGGCATTCAGGGGCTGAGGCCAGCACCTGCAGCCACCACCTGCTGCCAGCCACCAGCAAAAGACCTTCCATCAGTTCTTGAGAAGGTCCACGAGCTGCAAGTCATCCTGCCTTGGAGCCTGCCAGTCCTCTGGACTTCTCATTCTGGGTCACAATTAATTTCCTTTTTTGGAAAGCAAGACAAAATCAGGTTTTCCATGCTTTGCAACTAAAAAATGATCCATAGCTGCACAATCTTGAACAAGTTACTAAACTTCTCTGTAGCTCCGTTTTCCTTACATCTTACGTAGGATAATAATTACTCCTACCTCCCAGGATTAATGAGGATTAAATAAGAATCACGAAGGTGAAGGACTTAACAAGTGTAGCTATTATTGCTTCCACAGAGTCTCATTTTTCCTTAAAAACAACCCAGTGAGGTAGGAAATAGGTAGTTATTAGCTCTATTTAACAGCGAGGAAATCAAAACACTGAGAGGTTAAGCATCTTCCCCAAAACACACAGCTAGTGAGTGCCCGTCTCCAATGTCCCCACTCCATCCCTCTGCCACATTCCAGCCCTCAGGTTCCAGGACTCTGTGACTTGCCTGAGGCTGTACCATTGGCACTTTGCAGCTAAGAGCAGTGAAAAATTAAAGGCCTTTAGAGGGAGTGGAAATGGAGAGTGACTGCTAATGGGTATGGGTTCCTTTTCAGGGTGATGAAAATGTTCTGGAATTTGATAGTAGTGATGCTTGCACAGCCTGTAAATACTAAAAACCATTGAACTGTATACTTTATGATGAATTTATACATATGATGAATTGCATGATATGTGAATTATATCTCAATAAAAAAAAATCAAACAGCTAATAGAAATCGCCTCATAAGGAAAACAGTCCCTGTCCTGTCTGCCCCCAGGAGCACAGCCCTCTACCCTGGGAGTGGACATCAGACACTCCCACTCACCCTGGGCATCTCTCCCTCCCTCCGGGTGAGGGGAGGCCCGACCTCTGCCTGTCTGGCTGCTGAATGCAGACCCTCCGACTGGGGCTGGAGCAGCAGCTGGCACTGGCCTCTTCCCAGACACCTTGCTCTTTGAAATACAGGAACTCAGACACAGAGCAGGGACGGCGCCCCAATCCCTCGATGCTCCGAAGCCAGCTGGCCAAGAGCTGAATGGCCTAGCTATTCCCAAGGGCCAGGCATCCTGATGGGGTGGGCTGAAGACTTGCTGGTTCTCCCTGCAACCATCATCAGATAAGCAGTTTCAAGGTATTCTGGAATAAATGCTGGAGAAAACGCCTAATAACCTGCAGCCATAACTAGCCCTCCAGAGGAGTCACAGCCCCACCTTATCAGGAGGGCAAACTGCACCAGTGTCAAACATTCTTCTGGGTGATTATTTGCATGTGCCAGCTGCAGGTAGCCAGGGTCCTGAGGCCTGGAGGGGTTCAGGAACCTGACTGAGAAACTGCTGCTTCCATAAGATAAAGAAAAGAGAAGGCAAATGCCAACAGGGGCTTAAAACAACCCTCAGGGAGGACAAGCCAGGACCGCCCACTGCAGCCTGGAGGGGTGGCTTACAGGGACACCCCAGGAGTTACATGCCCACTCAGAACAGGCAGTCCTGGCACAGGTGCCCGCACATTCCTGGCATGGTGGGCTAAGACTACCATGTCGGGAGGAAGGAAAGTCCTTTCAGAGACTTTTTAAGACCTTTTAAGCTTAAAATCCCTAATTACCTCTTATTTTTTTAATACAAAATCTTCAGTGATTGATTTACATTGTTACAAAGAAACAATTAGTAAACTGGGTCAAATTATTAATTAACTTTAGACTTTGCTAAGTTAAGCATGCATGGCAAAATTTCAAGAGTAAACACAGGACTCTCCAAAGGGGTAGAAAGAGAATATATAACCTCCAGAGCAGTAAAGGGAGATAAAAACAGATAAAGAACATGAATGGACAATTCCTCCAGATGACTGAATTTCCTCAAGACTTTTCCTGAGGAATCTAAAGGCCACGGAAAGGCACTTTCCAGGAGATAAGGTTTACCTCCCCAGACTCCTCCATAGAGCAGGGGGAAGACCCCAAGCCACGGGATCCATGGGGTCCCCCCAGAATGTCCCATGGCCCACCTAAGGTCAAGCAGGATGAGGCTGGCAGAGCCCCCTCCTTTTATACTGAGCCAACCCAGCTCCTGGCCACAGATAACAAACGCTGACCACCAAATTTTAATAAGCTTCTAGATTTGAACTTAAAGCAAATCAACTTAACTAAAAACCAAATAGAAAAAAAACCCTGGTGTGAATGACCGCAGCAGAAGATGAGCAAATGAACTATGACCTCTTCCTAATCCCTGTCCCCTCCCCCACCCCTCCCCCACCCCTATACTGAATGCAAGTGTGAGTCCCTCCAAATCCTTTACTGAGCTGAGGTGGGACAGCCGGCCTCAACACCATAGGGACTCCAGGAAATAATACACGTACTATGTTTAAGGGCCTCGGGGAGTCTGCACAGATGGCCCCAGCTGCCAAAATATTCAGACTCGCCCTGGTGTGTACATGTTATGCATGCGTGAGTGGCCTTCAGGACACAAGGCGTGCCAGGACCCCTTGTTCCAGCTCTGGCCCCTAGCCCCTGCAGTGCCCAGGTCCCAGGAACAGGACTCTGCCCCCTGGCTGCCATGCATGAATGGACAACTGCCCAAGCTTGGACTTAGGGAGGAGGTCTGGGCACCCCGGGTGGTCTGTCTCTGGCTTTCATTACTGCTGTTCCACAGGGCTGTCCCTCCCAGGATGCAGGCCTGCCCACTTCACTAGGCCTAACCACATGCAGGGACAGCTTCTCTGGCTTTATTGTTATCTTTAACAGCTCCCTCTGGAACTCAATTAGTCAGCGGCCATCTCCTCTGCAGAGTGGAATGCTCCAGACCAGTGGCAGAGTGACGGGCCCGCCTCCTGCAGGCGCACCCCCACTGGGCCCAGGGCGCCGACCACCTCAGGTGTGCAGGGTGATGCCGCAGACTTGCAGAAGTGGGAACAGGTCACAGGGACACCCGCACAGTCCCGTCTGCCCACCTGCGTGGCCCTGCCTCTCACTCTCTGCACGGACCTAGTCTGGGAAGGTCCTGGGTGATGTGGACACAACGCTGAGAACATTCTAGGTTAGTGGACAAGAAGAGCTCCAGAAGCTAAGCAGGCAGCTGGCCACAGAGCAGGCACTTCAGCATTAGCTGGAAAGTTGATCCACGGGACAAACCAGGACTGTTGTGACCCTCCCTGTGCAGCTGTCCTATGCCCTCCCCTGCCCCTCCCCACCAGGCAATCTAAATATTGTAATTAAAAGCACAAGAAAATGCTATTTTGCACATGAACTCTTTATTAGACACCGTGGTGAGAGCCACAGGGGCGCCAGGACATCTGGAAGGGCAAGTCTGCTGCGTGAACACGATGGGGAGGGAACAGCAGGAGCCAAGGCACAGGGGTGTGGGGAGCTTCCCGGAGCCCTTACACCTCCCAGCTGGTCCCGCTGCCTCCAGGCTGCCCCGCCCCTCACATCATAACACCAATTTCATCAGGGCTCGCCCAGCCTCCAGCACCTGCTGTAGCTCTGTACTGCCCTGCGTATCAGATCCAACTCTCTAGCCTTTCTAGAAGCCTCCACTAGCCCCTAACCATTACTGCCCCCCATCATTACTGCCCCCACACAACCCCCTGCACCAGCTGGGCTGTGTTCTCTGCCATCTGGGAAGCCATCTGCCATCCCCCAGGCCCATCATGTCCACTGTCTGCAGGGAGAAAGTGTCCTGCCGCCATCCTTCACGTGAGGAGTTGACCCTCATGGCTGCCCCCAAACAGACACAGCCCCAAGCTACTCTTCCAGGAGAAGGGGATGGGCGTAGGCAGCCAGAGTCAGCTGGGCTCCAGGGGGACACCCAGTTCTGTCCTTACCAGCTCTGTCACACACAGGACTCGGTCCCAGGCCTCAGTTTCTACAGCTACAAACTAGACTAACGACTGTCCCACACAGAGTTACTATGGAGACCACGAGGGCATGGATCTCAGAAAACTCCAGCACCGAGCTAGGTACAGAGCGGGTGCTACAAAAGCATGGGCTGCACTTGTCATTTGTTCGGACCCGGCACACATGTGCTGGCTAAGGTTTTCCAACTGAATCTCCCACCTGAGGGCCACTAAGCCCTCAGCCCTGGACCAGAGGAGACCCCACCCACCATCACATGTGTGCCCCCAGAACTGCTGTGGGCAAGCAGGGTGGCCACAGACACCTGGGCCCCAAGGCTGGCCAGGCTGACTGGTGCTCATGCTTTGATGTCCCCAGCGTCCCTACTCAAGCTAAACATACACCCACCCTACAGCCCAGAAACTCCCTACTAGGATTTACCTGATAAGACAATGTAAGCATCCACAAAAAGATTTGCTCCAGAATGTTCATAGCAGCTTTTTTAATAATAACTGAAAACCAGAAACATCAACCAAGCATCAACCAACAGGAAAATGGGTAAACAAAGGGTGGTATAGACATACGACGAAATGCTATTCAGCAGTAAAAAGGGAAAAACTGTGGAAACACCCGACAGCAAGAATGAATCTCAAAAGCACCGTGGTGAGTAAGAGCCTGGCCAGGAAAGAGCAGTACTCTGTGATTCCATTTACGTGCAGTTCAGGAATAGGCACAACTAACTAATCTAAGGGGAAAGCTTCTAGAGTGCTAAAAATGTCCCGTACCTTGAGTGGCATAGTGGTTACATGGTGTATCAGCTTCCTATTGCTGTTGTAACAAATTATTACCAATGAAGTGACTTAAAACCACACAAATTTATTCTCTTATAATTCTGGAGGTCAGAAGTCTGAAATGGGTCTCCCTGGTCTAAAATCAAGGTGTCAGCAGGGCTGTGTTCCTTCTGGAGGCTCCAGGGGAGAATCCATTTCCTTGTCTTTTCCAGCTCCTCAAGGACACCTGCATTCCTTGGCTCGTGTCCCCTTCCTTCATTGTCAACGCCAACAGCACAGCATCTTCAAGTCTCTGACTCTGATTCGCCTGCCTCTCACTTACAAGGACCCTTGTGATTGCACTGGGCCCACCCAGATAAGCCATGATTATCTCGCAATATCAAGGTCCTTATCATAATCATACCTGCGAAGTCCCTCCTGCCATGCAGTAACACATCATATGTTCCTGGCGTTAAGGCTCGGACACTGTCTTAGTCTGTTCAGGCTGCTGTAAGAAAATACTATAAGCTGGGTAGCTTATAAACAACAGAAATTTATTCCTCACAGTTCTAGGGGCTGAGAAGTCCAAGATCAAGGCACCATCAAATTCAGTGATGGTGGCCACTGAGAGCTGGCCAGTTAGTTCAGTTGGTCAGAGTGCAGCCTTGTAACACCAAGGTCAGGTGTTCAGATCCCAGCACCAACCAGTCCAAGAACAAACAAACAAAAATTCGGTGACTAGTGAGGGTTCGCTTTCAAGGCCATAGATGGCACCTTCTTGCCTGAAAGAACAAGCAAGGCACCTCTCTGGGGCATCTTCTTTAAGGGCAGAAATCCCATTCATGAGGGATCCACCCTCATGACCTAATCACTTCCAAAGACCCCACCTCCTAAAACCATCAATTGGTGATTAGGTTTTAACATATGAATTTGGGGGGACACAAACATTCAAACCAGAGAAGACATCTTTGGGTGGCCATTATTCAGCCTACCACACATGGGAATACACATATGCAAAAATCCATGAGCCGTACCCTTAACACCTGTATGCTTCCCGGTACATAAATAACACCAATAATAAGGATAAGGGGCAAACAATAATGGCTCCTGTAACCTGACCATGGATGCCATGTTGCTTCTACAACTCTGCTCTAGCCTGAGCTCTCTCACTAATCCTCATACCCACTCTGTGCCTTTACCCTGTTTGATAGAAACTGAGGCAACACAAGAGACAAAACCTCTTGCAGCTGGCAAGAGGCAAAGCTGACTGGCCCCCAGGTCTGCTGACTCTAAGCCATGTTTCTCCTGCTCCCTGGGGTCACCAAAATCCCCTTTTATAGGAGTCAGGCAGGGGACACAAAGGTGAGAGATGAGAGATGTTTCTTTTGATGCCCTGCTGTCATGATGTGGGTACAGGAACTTTGCCCTTACTCTGCCCTAAGAAAAACAATGGTACAATTGAGACAACTTGATGGCAGGGACAGTAAGGAGTGCTGGAGCCTGTGCAAACTGAAGACCCCACGCCCTGTCTAGAGGGGCAACAGTGCTTTGGCTCCACTCAACAGAGGAGTCAGAAGTCCAGACTTTTATGTGAAATCTCTCATTCTTTTTAATAATGGGCAATGAACTCAAATTTCCTAAGACAATGGTGAGCAAACATTTGTCCATAGGCCCTCAGTCTGCAGCCCAGGCACCCCACGCTGTCCCTTCCATCTGCCCACAGCAGCCTCGCCCTGGCAGAACCCCAGCTCTGCACTCCGCAGGGCACGGGGCACCTGCAGAGCTGTCCCTATCAAAAGGGACCTGGCAGCTCCTAGGAGGAGACCTTGGAGGCAGCTGTAATTAGGCCTCCTGTCCCACACTCCAGATGGAACCAGTGGTCCTGCTCCCATAGCCAGGCACTGCGCCTGTGCCTGAGATCCCAGCTGTTCCCACTACCAAGGCACCTCCAAAGAGAAAGGCTGGGCTTCCAGGGCCATTTGCCATTCTGCCCAAGGCCCACCTAAGGCCCCCTGACTACACCCAATATCTGGGGCCAGAGTCAACTTTGTCCTTACAGTGAACGTCCCTTCAACCCAGGGGATCTTGTTCCTATCCTCGGCCTCCACCCCAATGTTCCTACCCTCAGCCCATCCCCAACGTTCGTCCCAGATGGTCAGAGTCTTAGCTTGCTCTGAGCAAACAGCATGGCCCTATTGCCACTAGGTGAGCTCTTAAGCCTGCTGTCACTTTCTAAGAGTCTGTTTCATCACCAAGAAAATAAAGAGGCTGGCTCACAGGACACTGAAAGCCCCCACCTCCACCCTCCAGCTTTAACCACTTCTCACTCTGAGGATCTAAGTCACACTAACATGCTAATGATGGATAAAGACCCATGGCTGCCTACAACAGCTCCCTCAGATCTCCACTAATTCAGTGCTTCCAAGATGCCTCAGTTTACCAAGCAGTAAAATCCCCACTCGGAAAAACTGTGGACCTGACAAAGTGTTGTCACATTTTTATTTTTGCCAATAACAGACATTAAAACTTTTTAAAATTAAACCTATCATCTGCCACTATATCCAATTCATAAAAGAAAGTAGGACTATATCAGTTACCTATTGCTATAGAAAAAAATATTTTTTTAACTCCAAAATTTAGCAGCTTAAAAGAACAACCACTTATTTGTACAGAATTCTGCAATTTGAGCTTTTCCCACTGGGATCAACTCATGCAGCTAAAGTCACCCAAAGTCTCAACTGGCACCAGATGGTCCAAGACAGCCTCACTTGGTCTGAGGCTTGCCCGGGCTGTCAGTCTGGGGGCTCAGGTCTCCTCTGTGTGGCCACTCCAGCAGGACAAGCTGGATTGTCTTAATAGCAGAGTGACAAGTGGGCAAGTCCCAATGCACTGACAGGTGTTACCAAGCCTCTGCTGGCTTCCTGTTAGCTGGTGTCCTATTGGCCAAAACAGGTCACATGCTAAGCCCTGAGTCCAGGTGGGAGGGGACTCCACAAGGGTGTGAGTACCTGGAGACATGGTTTACTGTAGGCTATTAATGTAGGCTTCTACCACAAGGACATAACATCAGAAATTCTTCTTTAGATGGAATAAATTTAGCTTCATGAAAACCTACTAGTCATCCAGGTAACTTCCTCACAGACCAATGTCGGCTTCTCTTATCAGAGACCATCACTAATGAGCCCAAAGGCTGGCATTTGGGGAACACAGCACTTATCAATGATCATATTCTTTCTGACTGGGCCAGAGGTGGCCTCAGAATCCTTCCCAACCTAGCCCTCCAGACAGCCTCCTCCCAGTCGGTCAGAGATGACACACACGATTCACATCTACTTGCTGCGCCTACCTAAGGGTTTGCTCTGCAGAGCAGAAGATACCTTGGAAAAGAGGACACTGAAAAAACAACCCAAAGGAACAAGGCACCAAATCAAGTCTACATGAGCAAAAGACTCCCTCGAGGTGGAACTCCAGGCACCGTGGCCCGTGGCCAGTGTGCGGAACCTTCCCCAGTCCTCAAACCATACCCTCCAGGGGCACACCTTGATGCCTCTTGCATGCCAGGCAATAAGCCTCCTGGGACAAATGCCAGCACACATCCCCACACAGGCGGCCATCCCTGAGCAGGGCCACTTTGAGCTAAGCCTCACCAGCCCTGGCTCTGGTACTTCATACAAACATGGGCCTGTCTCAGCTCTCAGTTCCGGTGGTTTCTCAGCGTCTGCCTAGCAGCACTGGTCAGCCAGCCTAGGGACTGACTCAGGGCACCTGCTGGCCCCACCCTCCCTCCTCCAAAGCCAATGAGGAGCAGGCTTGGAGGGCCACTGAAGCCTATCCCCAAGCCCTGGCTGGATAGGAGCCCAGGGCACAGGCTGGGATCTTGTCAATGAGTGGGCCCCTGAGGGTCCCTCCCTTGGGGAATGGTCCAGTCTTTGGAATTCCCCATCTAAGCTGGGGCCTTCTACAAACCAGAAGGTTCCTTTATGATTAATTGTCTGAATGACAGAATCCTCCCAAGTTGGAATATTCTCTGTGTTAATGTAGTGGTTACATGACTATATATATTTGTTAAAAGTTGAGGAACTATACACCCAAAAAG
>NW_007728335.1:26253-28392 GCF_000696425.1 Galeopterus variegatus
ATGTAGTGGTTACATGACTATATATATTTGTTAAAAGTTGAGGAACTATACACCCAAAAAGTGTGAGTTTCACCTTATGTAACTTATACATCAGTAAACTTGACTTTAAAAAATCTCCCCAGCTGGGATCCCCACCTATTTAGCCAGCTCCACTCCCTCATCTGACCTTTGTGAGCCCCTAATAGGTGCTTTAAATAATAAAGATTACGCCTAACATTGAATGCACACGTTTTGTGTGCAGGGCAAATTCTTTATGTACTTGACCTCATCTAATTCTCAGTACCATCCTGTGAGGTGCTGTTACCTACACTTTTCAGATAAAGTCACAGGGGTTCCGAGAGGTAAGTAACAAGGTCACATGGCCAGTAGGTGTGGGAGCCAGGACTCAAGCCGGGACTTTCTAACTTAGCTAGGCCTGTTCCAATCCACCAAGTGCCTACCCAACACTAGCTGCCAGGCATGGTGGGCTGGGTGTTTTTTATACTTAATTGAGGCCCAGAGAGGCTAAATAACTTGCCCAAGGCCACACAGCTAGTCAGAGGTGACACCAGGATTTGAACCTAGCACTGTCTGATTCCACAGCCAACTCTACCTGACTGCCCACAAAGGAGGCCTGGGGTCCCTCATACTGTCTACTACGCCCTCTCCTCAAGGACTGCCTGTCCCTGGGTGATTCCCCTCCTCACCCCTGCTCACCCCTTACCTATCTTAGCAGGTGTCCTGCCCTAAACCACCAGATGCCAACCCCAAGGGATGGACTGTCATTAATATCTTCAAAGACATCTTGCCAAGGCTGGTCAGAGACAGACATGGGTTAAAGACCTTTCAGGGGCATCTGTGCAGCCCCAGGAACCTGGCTGTGAAGGGACTGGGCCCATTGGCTTCCCTATGCCAGGGCAAACAAGACTCCCACCCTCCCAGCTCTCCCAGCATTTCCTGGGGAAGAAGCCAAGGAGCTGGAGTGGGCAGACAACAGCGTCCACCAAGGTTGTGGCCACTCGTCTGAGCAGCCTTGTTCCCATGGCCTGCTCCAGGGTCCCACTGCACAGGCCTTTGTAGACTCAGCCAATGACACATCCTCCACAGCCCTCCCACAGCTGACCACTCAGGCCTCCCCTGGAGGGTCCACGAAAGGTCCTTGCATTACACAGAACTAGCGCTGAAGCAAACGCATCAGATGTTATATTTGGCATCACCAGATGAACGATGTGTCCCTTTACTGTGCTCTAACTGCTGGCCTGGGGAGACCACAGCTTTTCCTGATGCCCAGGGTCCCTTCAAATGGGGCCAGCTGGCCAGTGCCACATGGACTGACCATGGCCCAGCATGTAGCAGGAGAACAGGCCATGGGTTCATACTTTATTCTCATGGGAGGGATCCGGTGGTCAGTTACCCCGTGCAGTAACACTTATGTGAGAGAAAGTAATTTCTCCAAGAAAGTACCAAGAAGCAAAATTTCCAACAGGTTGTACATTTATTCTTCAGGTATGTACAGCCAGAGAAGGCTTAGTTACCTGCCACCACACGCCCTAATTAATACTCTTTTAAAACAGACATGCTGCTAAGGGCCAAGGCACAGAAAGATGGGCAACCACCAATGTCAGGTGAGAGAACGCACAAGAAAGTAAAGGAAAAAAGGCTGTGCCCAGGGGTCTGCCAGTAAGGAGTCTTTTATCCATAGCAATCTGATTTGGCAGCTTATTGCTTTGAGTTAAGCATTATTTCTTCAAACGTTTTCTTTAAATGTTACTCCTGCAAGGAGCCATAATTCATTAATTTATTAATGGCAGAGAGGTTCAGATCCTCGTGCCGTCTCTGGCTGCCTGGACTGCTGTGTTAAGAAGGACTCCGAGGTCATCTCTGGGTTCAGCTGGAAAGCGTGTAGAGGGAGTCAACATGAACATGGCTTTGCCAAGTGTTCTGGGGCAGTCTCTTCCCCTCCTGACTTCAATTTGCCCATGTGTAAAATGAGAAGGTGGACCCAGCCCAGACATTTGACAGCTTGGTCCCATTCAGTTGAAGATGCCACCCACAAACTCTGTTTTCTGACAACATCTTTCACCTCTGCTTTGAAAACAGGGCTCCTGATGCTTATGCTGTAAACGGTTTTCTATCCCATCCAGCACAGGTGGCCCCTCA
>NW_007728335.1:29181-30680 GCF_000696425.1 Galeopterus variegatus
GAGCGCCGCCGCACTTCCCAAGCAGCGCACTATCCAGTGCGCCACCGGGCCGGCCCCACAAACTCTGTTTTCTGACAACATCTTTCACCTCTGCTTTGAGAACTGGGCTCCTGATGCTTATGCTGTAAACGGTTTTCTATCCCATCCAGCACAGGTGGCCCCTCAAGGACACGAAAAAAGGAAGAGCAAGGAAGGAAGTGACCAGTAGAATTTAGCCCAAGGAAATATAGGGACAAACAAAGAGAGATCAGCCTGGGGCCTCAGAGTCACCAGGCTGGAGCCCAAATACCTACATCCTCTGTGTCCCCAGCAAACCCAGGACTCTGGGTATAGGAACCACTGTTCCTCGTCACAGAAACCAACAAGACCACGGTGTCTGACTTACAAAAAATAGGAGGCCACAGGGAGATCATCTTACTGCCAGTTTATAAGAGGAAAAGGACACTGGCAAAACCCACTTCCCTCTGAGATCTTGGGGTGCTGAGTGGGAGCTCCAGCCTACAGAACTTGCTACCCTCCTGGAGCCTCAGTTTTCTGATGCTAAAATCAGAACATAGTAGACAAACTCCCCAATAAGTATGGGAAATAAAGCAGTCTCCAAAGTTCAGTAAGTAACTCAGAAATGAGGTAAAGATAAGAGAAGTGGCCAGAGGGGCTTCCTACTGGCTGAGTCATCTGAGGCTCCACCTCACATCAGAACAGGTATTTTTAAATGACACTCTTCTCACGTCAAATATGAATACAAGCATTTCTACTATAATGTGATATATTTTCCTAAAAAACTCCATTCTACAAAACCACACACTAAAAATAACAGGATTCATGGGAAAACAGGGTTGGTGCACATCACTCAACCCCTATGGAAACTTGTTACCAGAATCTTTCTAAAAACAGTAACAGCTCCAATAAAATCTCAGCACCACTGCCACCAGGAGTTCAAGCTCCTCCTTTGGCAGGAAGGGCCTGGGGGCACTCACTTCTTACCAGACCATTCTCAGCAAAAGTAAAAACCCATCCAGGATGTCTCCTGTACCCAAGTTGCTTTAAAACGTAACAGTTTCTTAAAGCTTATACTTTAATATTTTAGTCAAACTGCTCTGTCGGGTTAAAAACAGCCATGAATTCTTTGCAGCTCCTCCCATTGAGAGGTAGAGGCAATTTCTCCACCCCTTGTACCTGGGTTGGCCATGTGACTTGCTTTGTCACAAGCATGCGGCAGAAGCCACGAGCATGCGGCAGAAGAGATTTTACACGGCTTCCCGAGAAGGCCTTAAGAGACCTTGCATCTTCCCCCTCATCCTCTTGCTGCCCTAAGACCACCACAGAAAAGAAGCCGGAGCTAGCCCCTTGGAGGACAGAGGACCACGTGGAGAAAGAAGTCCAGCCAACAGCCAGCACCAACCCCTTGCCCTGGAAGTGAGGCCGTCTTGGACTGCTCAGCCCAGTTGAGCCATCAGATGGCTGCAGTCACATGAATGACCACAGGCAAGATCAGCCAA
>NW_007728335.1:31012-38512 GCF_000696425.1 Galeopterus variegatus
GGCGGCGCTCCCGCCGAGGGTTCGGATCCCACATACAGACCGGCCGCTCACTGGCTGAGCAAGGTGCGGGCGCGGCGCCGGGGATTGTGATCCCGTTGCCAGTCCCGGTCCGGTGCGGGAGCGACACTGAGGGTTGCGATCCGTTGCCGGTCACGAAAAAAGACAAAAAGGAAAAAAAAAAAGTAACAGTTTCTTAAAGCTTACACTTTAATATTTTAAACTGCTCTGTCAGGTTAAAAACAGCCATGAATTCTTTGCAGCTCCTCCCATTGAGAGGTAGAGGCAATTTCTCCACCCCTTGTACCTGGGTTGGCCATGTGACTTGCTTTGTCACAAGCATGCGGCAGAAGAGATTTTACACGGCTTCCCAAGAAGGCCTTAAGAGACCTTACATCTTCCCCCTCATCCTCTTGCTGCCCTAAGACCACCACAGAAAAGAAGCCGGAGCTAGCCCCTTGGAGGACAGAGGACCATGTGGAGAAAGAAGTCCAGCCAACAGCCAGTACCAACCCCTTGCCCCGGAAGTGAGGCCATCTTGGACTGCTCAGAGCCCAGTTGAGCCATCAGATGGCTGCAGTCACATGAATGACCACAGGCAAGATCAGCCAAAGAACCACCCAACAGAATCATGAGCAAATAAAATGACTATTGTTTTAAGCCATTAAATGGACGGTTTGTTACACAGCAAAAACAAATACTTTGTGACATTTTGCAGACATTTCACTAATTCTTTAGTGCTTTGATGGTTTTTCCCTGCTTAGGAGCCAATAAACCTTTTATTCAGGTCTCAATGATTTCATGGACCCTTGAGAAGGGGGTACACCAGCCCTGAAAGTGACAGTGTCTCCAAGGACCCTCCTGAGATTGAATAAAATTCACTGTGTGCTCAACAATCCCAACTGCAGGGAAGGTAACACGCAGCAGGTACACAAGGAACCAGACCGACAGAAGACCCTAAGGACGAACTACTTCCAACATTCACGCAGCTCCTGAGGGAGACAGAGGCTCTCTAACACACACTCCTAAATCTATGCAAGACCCAACCTTTCTGGCTGTGGTAGGCTCAGTAACACCCCACCCATCCCCAGAATGTCCGTGTCCTAATTCCCAGAACCTATGAATATGTTGCCTTCCATGACAAGCGATTTTTCAGATGTTATTAAATTAAGAATCTTGAGATGGGGAGATTATCCTTACAAGAGGTCCTTATAAGAGGGAGGCAGAAGAGGAGGGGAAGAGTCAGAGAGGAAACGTGACAATAGAAACAGACGTTGGAGCGACAGGTTTTGAAGAGGGAAGACTCCACAAGCCAAGGAATGTAGGTGACCTCCAGGAGTTTGAAAAGGCAAAGAAACAGGTTCTGCTCCCCTAGAGCCTCCAGAAGGAGCAGAGCTCTGCCAACATCTTGGTTTTAGCCCAGTGAGACCCATTTTGAGCTTATGTCTGAGTTCCAGAAATGTAAGATAATAGATTTGTATTGTTTTTTTTTTTTCTTTTTGTCTTTTTTCATGACCGGCAACGGATCGCAACCCTCAGTGTCGCGCCCATACTGGACCGGGACCGGCAACGGGATCGCAACCCTCGGTGTCACGCCTGCACCTCGCTCAGCCAGTGAGCGGGAACCGGTCTGTATGTGGGATCCGAACCCTCGGCGGGAGTGCCGCCTCGCTCCCAAGCGGCGCACTGTAGCAGTGCGCCACCGGGCCGGCCCCAGATTTGTATTGTTTTAAGCCACTAAATTTGTGGTGATTTTTACAACAGCAATAGGGAACAAATATACTGGATTAATTCCTCCTGCCCAAAAAATGTAATTTAGGACACTTATTAATAATAACAATAACAGCTAATATAATAGCTAACATTAATTCAGTGTCTAATTCATGCCCAGCCCTGTTCTAGTGCTTTTCTTATATAAACTCATTTAATCTTCAAACAAAAACCATATGAAGAAGAAACTATGATAATCCATATTTTACTGATGAGAAAACTGAGCCTTTAAGAGGTTAGGTAACTTGCCAGGGTCACAGAGCAGGTAAATGCCCAGAATTGAACCCAAGAAGTCTGGCCCCAGATCCCAAGTTTAACCACGACACCTCCCAACTTTTTTTTTTTTTTTTTCCCTTTTTGTCTTTTTTCGTGTCCGGCAACAGATCGCAACCCTCAGTGTCGCACCCGTACCATACCGGGACCGGCAACGGGATTGCAACCCTCGGTGCTGCGCCTGCACCTCGTTCAGCCAGTGAGCGGGAACCGGTCTGTATGTGGGATCCAAACCCTTGGCGGGAGCGCCACCGCGCTCCCAAGCGGCACATTGTAGCAGTGCGCCACCGGGCCGGCCCACGACACCTCCCAACTTAACCTAACAATAATAATAAAATGATTGACACTTACAAAGTGACCTCGATGTATCAGGTTCATGCTAAACACTTCACATACATGCTCTCACTTAGTTCTTACAGCACCCCAGTGGAGCATGGATTATAATCCTAGCTGTGGGTTTATAGCAGAAAAAACTAAGGTGCAGCAATGTTAAACCCAGATGTCAAGCACATCTGAACCCAGACGTGTCTGAGCCCAAAGCCCAGGTTTAACTACACACCCTACTGCCTGCCTCTCTCATCCTACTAGAGGCCCAGGTGGCCAAGAAGAGGACAAAGACAAGTAGCACAATCATATGATTCATCTTCCAAACTGGGATACTTAGAAAGTGAAAGGAGTCACCGCTAACAATTTCACTGGGACAAGAAACATAAACTAGAACTATCCCAACAAACCATGACACATGGCCACCCTAAAGATAAGGGAACTAAAATCAAGGCCCAAACTCTGCAGCTCAGGGTTTTCCGGAAGGCGTGCGATGGAGCAGCTGCTGGCCCCATGGGACATCCGGGACATCCAGGACATCCACAGCTGCCAGGTCATGGTCAAGGCCGGACAAGGAGGTGTGGTCCCAGCAGAGCTCACAGCAGCATCTGCAAAGCCCCAGATCTGGGGCCTCAGCACAGCAGGAGAGCCTGTCTGAGGATAGAGGGGGAGTCCACCTAAGGGCAGAGGCTAGGCAGTCCTGGATAGAGTCCAGGATACAAAGAGACCTTGAACCCCACTGGCTGCCTCAGTCAGGAAACCTAGCAGGGATCTCAGAGCCTTGGCCAAGAGCCAAATGGTAGTCAAATGGGGCCAACAGCCTGAAGCACCCAGCTTTCGTCCAAGGTTCTGGGCCTGCTGGACAAGATGCCACGTGGCTCTTGTGTGGATCATACTGGAGTCTGGATCTTGGGCCAGCCCTTCTCTCCTCTGAGCCTCCTGGACAAAATACAGCTGCTGCTAACTGCCCTCCCTACCTCCATGGCATTCATAATAATAAATAACAATAACAGATAATAGCAAACCATAAGTCAGGAAGTGTACTCAGCACTTAGCATGGTTTGGGGTAATTAAAATCTTCTCTGAGATGTGCACTATGATTATTCCCATTTCACAGATGAGGAAACTGAGGTGGGGGCAATGGGGTGAGTAAGTAACTTGCCCAGAACCCCAAAGCTGGTAAATGGTGAAGCTAGGATTGAAATCCAAGCTGACAGCCTTGTAAAATCCTGTTGAAAGATTCTTTCTTCCATACCCACCTCTCCAAAGCAGCACACCCTAGTGCAGGGTCCCCGAGAGGGAAGGCCCCATTCTCCTGGTGGGCCAGGCAGCCATATTTCACACGGATTCCACCTGATTGTAAGACTCACTGGAGGGCTTTGCAGATACACATTCCCCAGCCCCATCTCCCTGGAGGGTCTAATTACAGTAGGTCTGGAAATAGGGATTATAACCACTCCCTGCAACCCCAAGTGATTCCTAAAGTTCTTCCTTTCCTGTTCAAGTCCCTTTCAAGTCTGATTCCATCAAAGGTAAAGTCTCAGTCTGGTGCTCCTGTGTCCTTAACTCCCTCTAGAACTCTCTAGTTTCCCTTTGTACCCAGAGCACAGCCTCAGCACCAAGGCTTCTGTAGGCAACAGCATCTACCTGAAGTTAATAACCTCGTTTGGGCTTCCATGCATTTATGCTGTAGTTACCTTCTGTTTATGGCAAGTGACACAAGTTTTCTATTGATGAATTGATATAGTCTCCTTAAAATAAATGCATTTAAAAAAAAAAAAAAACAAGGTTTGATTTTTAAAAGAATCAACAAGTCATGGTTTGGGTGGTCGATACAGATGGTAGGATCAGGAAGGTGAACCTCAAGCACCTGAAGTTTGGGAAGCAGTTCCCTGAGGATAAGAAGTGCCTGTGGTCAACAGCCCTGGGCTCTGTTCTCATGTCACCCCAACAAGCTATGTCACCCCGGGGAATGAACTTACTTCCTCCGAGCCTCAGTTTCCCCCTAGGTAAAATCACATTTGTGAAAATTAAATGAGATGACACAGGCAAAGCACTTAGCACAGAGCTGGAGCTTAAGAAAAATGTGCTGACTCAGCCAACCCAGCGCAGGGGAGTGAAGCATGTCTGCTGCTCCCTGCTACGGCCCCCTGGTGCCGAGGTCCCAGGTGTGACACCAGATGTGTGATAATTCACTGACACTCAGAGCAGACTGTTCACTGCAAGAGGTTCTGATGTAACAGGTCTGCGGTGAGGCCTGGGCATCAGGACTTTAAAAAGCTCTTTGGGTGATTCTAACAGAAGAACCATTCACGTAACTAACCCGAGATGAACATCTGGTTGCCGAAACTTGTAGCTCCCCTGAGGCTACCTGCCCCCACCCCCAGGACTGGGTCCCCCCCTTTCCCTCACTCTTCTCCCCCCTCCCCACCCCAGTGGAATCTGCAGAGATGGGGGAAGGAGCTTGAGGAGGGCTGATTATGTGTCTTCCAGAAGAGAAGAGATACCTACATCACAGCCGAGGGTCTTGCTTCAGAGAGTGGAGCACTGCAGGTGTAAAGAATCCAGGGCCTGAACATCTTCCTCACATAGCCCCAGGTTTGAGAAAAATCAGAGCAGCATCTGCCCTCTTAAAGCCTCCAAGGAAAGCAGGCCAGCTGGACGCACTACCACCCCAGGCAACGAAACTGCAAAATCCTGGTGGGCATGGGGGTGGGGAGAAGGCCACCTTCCCTTTCCCCTGTGGGCAAAGAGCTCCACAAATTACAGAACCATTTTGTGGTCATCTGTGATCTCCACTGTTCCCACAACAGACCTGAGCCGGCATTGTGTGCCCCTTTCACAGACGAGAAAGGAAAGCTGAGCTGGAGTTGACACGCAGTCTTTGGGCTTCCAAGCCAGTTTGGTCTTCTACCCAGCATACCCGCTGCTGCACATCTCAGAGAAGAGCAGGACTGGGGTCATCTGCAGTCACAGGAATGCAGCAAGGAGCTGCAGAGCCCGCTTCCATGGGGCCGCTTCATTTCTGAGCACTGCCACACTTTCTTGGTTGCCTCCTCGGCTCACCCTGCCCTCTCGGGGATGCCCAAGCCCAGTCATGTCCACGGATGCCAAGCACTCCCTCCCCATCACACGCTGCTCATTCACTAAGAGCCCCATTCCTCCCTGCCATTCTAATTATGCACAGCAGTAATAAAGAAGCTTTCTCCCTTACCGAAGTGCCTATTTATATGACAAGAGAGCATTTCGCCCCCACAAGATTGAGTCGTCACTCAAAGCCACTCTGGAATCAAAGCCGCATCTCTTCGGCCTCCCCCGTCCAGCCTGGCCCACTCTTGAGCGTCCATGTTTCTAGAAGCACCACTGTGGAGTGGGCAGGATGTGGACACCACTCTCCACTGCTGTGTCCCCTCATGGCTTGCTGACGGATAGTCACTCAGCACACAATAAGGCATTTACTGAGCACCACTGTGTGCGCTTACTAAGAACATGGAAATGAAAGACAGTTCCTGCCTTTGTTGGGAAAATTGAGAGAATCAGCACAAGCTTCTAGGCTCCGTGACTGATTCATCCCAACTCCAGCAGCCACTGGCTGGGCAAGTTACCAAATTTCCCAAAGCCCTCATTGCCTTATCAGCAAAACGAGGTAATAATAGTAATACCAACCCCCTAGGGCTGTTGGAGGAGTAAATGGGATACATGCATATAAAGCTGGCACATAGTAGGCACTGAGTAAATATGAGTTGGAATCACTAATGGTTAAGAACTGAAGGCTTTGGGACCACACAGGTGGATCCACCCAGATGGAAGAGCCCAGGAAGGCTTCCTGAGAAGTGACGCCTGAACTGAGTTTTGAAGGATGAGGAGGAGTCAGCTAGACAAAGGGAGGATGGCCAGGTAGGGAGAACTGCCTCTCTCAACACAATTCCCTCAGGGCCTACGACGCATATGCAATGGAAAGCTGGACAGCCTGACCACCTGGGCCCCAAGTCTGATGGCCCCTTCCCAGCTGTGCACAGCTAGGTTTGCCAGCTTTCTCCTCTGTGAGATTGGGGTAACCCCCCACCCCCCCACATAGAGTCGTCCACTGAACAACCAACACATGTGGTTGGGGCCAAACAAGATCTCAATATTCCCAGGTTTCAGCATACACTAAATCCTCAGTAAATGCCAGTGTTTAAAATGTTTGTGTTTAAGATAAACGGGCAGGATGGTAAGAATCCCACCTCCAAAGCCCAATGCAATGCCTCCAGAGGCACCCTCAACCCAGGCAAAGCTGCCTGCCCACTGCTCTTCAACCCCATCCCCTAGAGAAAATTACTAGGTTTCCACTGCCAGGCCTAGCCCTGACTCGGTTACCATAGGAGTGACCCCAGTCTGAGCCACTCTGTGTTCCCCCTTGCCCGGCTCAATTCATCTCATGCTTCTAGGGCTCCATGCGTCCACCAGCTCAGGGCATGGAGGAGGGGGCAGGACTGAAGGTCCTTTGCTCATCTCGGCCTTTGCTGTAAACACTCCAAAGAATAAAAGGTGGCCCTTCAGATTTTGTAAATTTACCAATTTAAACATCCTATTAAGGAAATCTGCAAACACATACCAAGTGAACAGAACAGTAATGAACCACCACATACCCAACCCCAGCATTCTTGTTTCTTCAGCACCTCCACCCACTTCCCTCCCCCACCCCCTTTGCCAGGGAAGATTTTATAGCCAGCTTTCTGGCGCATCCTACCACCGGGCTCCCACTGGTCACAAGTCCCTACACAGTCTAATACCTGTGGCACTTATTCTTTTGCACCAAGAGCATCTTTGAAATAATGCCCTGAAGCACAATCATTTTTAAATATGTCCCTAATAGGATCCTAATTTCTGACCACAGCCATGAGGGCCACACAGGATGGTGGTGAAGGGCTGGAGCCCTGGAAACAGACAGCCTGGGTCCCAACCAACATTTCCTTGATGTGTGACCTTGGATAGGTCATTCAACGTAGGTTTAGATGCCCCACCCAGTAAACATTCCCCAATGCTGGTAACATGTTTGTTGTGAGTCTTAAAAAAATAAAATAATGCATGTTCGCTGTCCAGCACAGAATGTGCACTGAGGAAACCTTAGAAACAGATGTGTTGGGGGCCGGC
>NW_007728335.1:40473-41822 GCF_000696425.1 Galeopterus variegatus
TCCCCCCCCCCCCCCCCCAAGCCTGCATTCCCCCATCACTGCAGTGCCGCGCGGGGAGGCACCTCCCAGAGCCAGAGCCGCAGGAACAATGGGCTCGGGAGGGGGCAGGTGCGGCTCGGAGCGCAGCAGAGGGCGGGGGCCAGGGGCACAGACAGCAAGACAAGGCGCGCAACGCTGATGGTGGCCGCGCTGCCACCGGACTGTTTCTCCGACTTTGGGGTCCCCGCAGAGCCGAGAACTCCTTTTCTGGCTGGATTTCCCTTGTGTGTTCGGGCATTTTAATTGCATCCTCACAAGGCGTCTTGCCTGTCGATCCGGGCTGAGCTGCCCGGCCGCACTCCCCTCCGGCTGCGGCTCCACTAAGGCCCTGCAGGTCAGGGACGCGCGGCGCGTCCAGGCGCCCAACTTTCCCCACTTGGAGCCCACAGGAAAACCAGAATTCTGGCCAGCCCGCCCCCTCCGCTGGCGAAGCCTTGATTTACAGCCCTGGACTCTGAGAGCTGCTCCCCCACTTCCCTCCCAGCCCCCTTCCCTGGTCCTCTCCGACTCCCCCCCTCCCTCCCTTCCATCTGAGCCCTGATCACGCTCCCCAAAGAAAGCAGCCCTGGCATATTTGCAAAATGCAAGCGTCCGTCCTCCGCACTGCCTCCCCCCAAACCTCCCTGCCAGGATTCTCGGTGCTTCGCCCTTCCCAGCACAGAGAACCCCTGGGGATGGGCGGGGAGGTGGGTGGGATGCCTTTAGGCCCGGAGCTGCAGCCCCCATTCCCGGTGCGAGTGTCCGGCCGGGCCGGGATAGGGTATGGGGACAGATCCAAACCTCCGATTTCTCCCAGGCTCCCACCCCCGCCTCGCTGAGTCACGCAACGAGCCTCTGGGGGTGACCGGCCACCCAGCAGCCGACCATTTACTGGGCAAGCGCCGGCCTCCCACTCAGTGCGCAGGGGATGGACACGGAGAGCGGTTCTCACCCGCACTCGCACCCGGCCCCGCAGGAGGCGCCACCCCGTGGCAGGGACGGCCTGGGGACTCCAGCGGGGTGCCCACTGCAGTGTCCGCACCCCGGCCGGGAGCAGACCACGTGACTGGCAAGCCACCTCCTGTCCCTTGGGCCCCCAGCCCCGCCCGCCAGGGCAGGATGGGGCGGGGGCGTCCACTTTTCCACTGCCCGCGAGAGGGCTGGGGGGTACGGAGCCAAGCGTGCCTCATTGGTCCCCTGCCCTGCCAGCCGCAGCCGCAGGACCCACACCCAGCGCTCACCTCGGGGCCCGGTGTCGCTGCCGCCGGCCTCCTTGTCCGCCATGGTCGCGCCGCCCCAGCCCGTGAAAGGAGCCTCTGGAGCAGCGCCCG
>NW_007728335.1:42168-59715 GCF_000696425.1 Galeopterus variegatus
TGCCCGCCCAGAGCCGGCCCTCTGAGGCCCGGGCCCCTCCTCTGCCGGGCTTGGGGACCAAGCGCTCGCCGCAGAGTTGGCCGCGGCGGGGCTGGCGGCGCGCCCGGGGCGCACGGCTCGGCTAGCAGGGGGCGCTGATTGCAGGTCCCCGGGCCCCGCCGTGCGTGCGCTCTTTGGAGCGCACCGAATGACAGGGCCTGAAGCCCTTCGGCAAGCACCGCGCACATGCCTCTAGGACGCCCGCTCCAGTCTTCACCAGTTTATTTCTCTTCCCCAGGTTCGCAGAGGAGCAGTCCGGGACCCGCGCAAAGTCGAGCTCGGGGGACCCCGGAGCGGGCAGGACCCAGACCGCAGACCCAGGACCTGCGCGGGGGCCTGCCCCGGGTTCTGCTGCGGGCGTCCGCCTCCAGGCCGCGTGCAGGACTCCATGGCAACTCGAGACCAGGGAGGCGCTTGCCGCGGTGGCTGAGTCGCGCCTTCCATATGTGGGCTCCGGCCCATGGAAGTCTGAGAATAACGGTATTAATAATTCAGGATTTCAGCGGTGAATGATTCATACTCCTGTCCTCCAGCTCCACGACACACGCGCCGCTGGCACCTATTTGGGCCTAGCCAGACAGCTCCTGGGTCCGCTGTGCACCACCTGTCTTGGCAATGAGGGAAGAAATAAGAATCTAATGACCACACCTTTGGGGTCCTTCCCGGGTAACTGGCACTATGCCAGGTGCTTAAGTGTCATATCTCCTTTTCTCATAACTATCATTTTGCAGATAAGGAAACTGAGGCTTGGCAGGGTTAAGTGATGATCTCAATATCACATACAGCAGGTGAGCTGCTGAGCTGAGATCCCCACTCAGGTCATCAGGACCAGCTATCCCTCACTTCCTGAGATGGGCAGAATCTCCCAAAGGGCAAGTAGGGGAAGCTTCACCGTGCAGCCCCCTTATGGATGATGGGGCGGGCAGAGGACTGCCAGGAAAGTCCAGAGACCAGGCTCTGCTCAGAAGTGATATGTTAAAAAAATGAGCCTCGTCTTCTGCCTGCACTAAAAATCCCAAATATACAGTCCCTGGCTGTGTGTGAGACCAGTCAAGTTACTTAACCTCTCTGAGCTTCAATACCCTCATCTGTGAAATGGGTATAACAGGAGATCCCACTCCTGAGACTGAAGAGAATGAGGTGAGAGGATGCATGTAACATACTTAGCCTGGGCTCTACTGCATGGTGAAGCAGCCCAAAAAGCATTAGCTATTAAGTCACAGGCATCTTTTTAACAGCAGACAATTGCCAGTTGTGCAGGGAAGTGAGCAGTGGACGCACATGGGGTAGGAAGCACTCCCAGAGTGTAGACACATTACCACGTGTTCCCACAGGGCGCCCTCTCCCTACCAAGGCTGCTTGCTTGCTAAGACGACATCCCACCACCTCAGAGGCAGACCCAAGAGATGAGTTCCCAGTGAGGGGCCTCAAAGCCAGGAGCATGTGGTACCAAAATGTGGACAGGAGGAAGGGTTGAGGCACTGGTCTGGGGCAACAGCCTGGCTGAGCAGGCTCAGGATGGAGAGGGGAAGGGCCGGCCCTGGCCCTTTATCAGCCCCATAACCACCTTCCAGTTCTGCTCAAGTCTTCCCACTGAGTGAAACTGGCTGGGCTGAAGCCACATGAGTTGGAACATGAGAGGGCAGTGACAGCCCCCAGCACTCTGTCCATTGAGTACCAGTATCACAAGGACATATGCCTGGGCAGTGATGCCAGAAAGAACTTTCTATTAACATGGTTCTGATTGAGTCTCTCTTGCACTTAAAACCACGCTGGGCTCCCCCCACCTACATACAGGAAAAAGTCCTAACTCTTTAGCATGACGTTCAACTCCTTTGACAATAGTGAGCCCCAATGTTACTCATCTGTATCTCTCCCAGGACACCTTCCCTCTACCCAGCCTTCCCATGCCATGATCACAAGCTGCTTCTATCTCCATGCTGGGCACCCTCTTCACATCCTTCTTCTACCTGCCCATATCCAGGCATTCTTCAGAGCCCCAGTCCAAGGCCACCAGCCCCCCACCTCCTAGGACACCACCCCACCCGGGTTCCCATGGTATTCCGCACACCTACACACCACGATTTTTCTCCTCCCTCCACTCCCAGGCAGCTCAGCGCTGAGGAGGCTCTTCTGTCTATCTGCAGAGATGCCCATGTCCACTCCCAGGGCTGGACCTTTCTCCAGGACTCCAGACCTACCGGGGGTCTCGCCAGGGTGTCTCTCCAGGCCCCTAACACTCGACCAAAGCCCATCCTCTCCTGCCTGTCCTCCTGAGGGCTGCACCACCCACCCGCAGCCAAGCTGCACACCTGGGCATCAGCCAACACCTCCCTCAGTGTCCATCCAAGTGCAGTCGATCTCCAAGTCAAGTGTTGCCCGTGGGCCTCTGAAATCTCCTCCCCATCCTCCCTGCTTCCACCACTGTCCAGGCGCCCCGGTCCCGCGCTGCCTGCGTGCCTGCTGCAGCCTCCTCACAGGGCTCCCGACCGCCTGTCCTACCCACAGCCCGTCCTCTGTGAATCTGGTCTGAACCCTGCCCTGCTCCAGTTCTCTCCCCCAACCCTGACCTCGTCAGTCCCTCCCATCCACCCCAACTCTCTTATGCTGGTATTTCAAAGACATTAAAATGTGTTGGACGCCTGGATCACTCGTCCCCTACCACCAGCAACCTGGAGAACTACTTCCCCTCCTCAGCACGACCCTCTCAGCTCCAGGAAGCCTCCCTGCACCCCAGGTGCTGGCCAGGGTGCCCCTCCTCAGTGTCTTCATGGCACCCTGTTCCTCTCCATCAGGCACCTGACCCCGGGTGTCAGGATATGGGCTTTGGCAGCTTGTCAGAACCAGCAGGAACCCCACAGCCCCCACCGTCTGCCTCCTGCTGTGGAAAGGCCTTGGGCGCCATCTGCCCTCACTGGCCCCCCAGCCGCAGTGACATGAGAGCGCATGAGGAGGATGGGAGATGACATGCCGGCCCTGGTGCTGTAGGGAGCAGAACGGTTTTGATTTTCAGGGGAGCATAAAAGGCACTGTACACTCTGTCTCGGGCTTGCCCTCACAGCTTTAATAATCATCAGAGTAATTAAGAAGCGCCCTGGTGAGTGCACGTTCCACCAGCTAGGTGCCATGATGGTCTCACCTAATTCTCATGGTGGCCCTCACTATCTTACTGGAGAGGAAAGAGAAACACACAAAGATTGCTCAGGCTTCCTCTGGTCATCAGCAGCAGGGCTGGGGTTCAAGGCCAGGCTTGACCCCATGTCGCTGGACATCAAGGAAGTGCTCCCATGTTCCTCCCTTTACTCCAACAGCAGCTAGAATCATGTCACCCTTCTGCTACCAGGTCCTACGTGAACTGGCCTCCTGACAGTTGGTGGTGACCTTGGTGCCTTCCACACTCCCAAATCCCCCAAGCCTTCCCCAATTTGAATATGCCAGATCTGGTCCCACCTCAGAGCCACTGCCTGGGACACATCCCCCAAGAGGATCAGGTGGCTCATTCCCTCACTTACTTTGGGAAATGTCACCTTCCCAGACCACCCTATATAAAATTGCTGTCTCATCCCCAGTGGAAGCAAGCCCAGAGAGCACGATCATGTACTGCACCGCTCACCTCTGTATCCCCGTGTCCAGAACAGCACCTGGCACACGTCAGGTACTCAGTAAGTGCTTGACAGCAGACACACTGAATCAGTCCATGAAGCAGGGACACAACATGCTGTGCCCAGCTGGGAGGACAAAGCCCGCTGACTCCTGGGGGCTCACACGCCTTTCTGCAACCCCAGCTACATCAGGGCATGCCCAGCCTTGTGGGAGGCTGCCCTGCACCAAGTTCCCTCAAGCCCCCCTCCAAAGGCTCCTCCTCACAGTGCTCTCTGTGGACACACTACAGTGCCCTCCGTGTCATCTCTCCTCCACTCTCGGGGTTCTCAGGGCCCAGGATGTGGGCTACAGTGGGGTTGGGTAAGAATGTCCCCGCCCCCACTAGTACCAATTACACATCTTAGTTGGACACCCAACTCCCAAAAAGTGGCCCAGCCCAGAATCAAGTCAACATCTTCCAGTCTCACTGGTCACTCCAACCACATGAACCTGCCCTCAGGTCCCCAAAGAGCTGATGCCTCTACTGAGAACCTGTTCTCCATTCATTTTACCAGACAACCCTGTCTCCTCCTGCAGGTCTCAGCTTGGATGTCACTTCCTCCAGGACACACCTGGGCCTCCAAGACGGCATGAGGCCCCTCCCATGTTCTCAGTCCCAATCCCCCATGCACTCCTATCATAGCACTATCCTACAATTCTGAGGTCAGTATTATTAATAACCCCATTATACAGACAACAAAATTGAGCCACCGAAAGGTCACTGAGCTAAGAAGCTGCAGAGCTGAGACTAAACCTCTGAGATTAGAACTCAGGTCTTTCCAACTTCAGGTTGCCTGTCTCGCCCTCTAGCTGCAAGCTCCTTAAGGGCAGGTCAGCCACGTCCACATGTGCAGCCCCAAGACCCAAGCATAGTACCTGGCACAGAAGAGTTAAATATTGAAGGAAAACAGTTCCCACAGCTTTAGGCCTTTTCACCCGCTCCAGGATACTCTTCACCCCCAGCCCACAGATATTTCCCTGTCAACAGACCCCCTCTGTTCTTCAGCCCCCAAAGACCCCCCCCCTCCATATCAATTCATGCAAATAGAAGCCAGAGCCCAGAGCTGGGCCCAGCAACTCCACCAGGCAACCCTGTCACTTGTACTAACTGCCAACTGTGAAAAGGGCTGGACGCATTGACAGGGTGGGCAGATGGAAAGGCAGCTGAGTCCTCTCGTCCCCAGCTCAGAAGATACTGAGGAACATTTGCTGGGAGATCGGCCACTGAGGGCGGTGGGTCCTGGGCACATCAGGACCTGGTACAAGGAAGGTACAATAGGAGGAAGCGGAGCGTTAGAGAGCATGGGGCCAGTGACTCCCTGCCCCCGCTGAGGGGACCTGGGGCACACCTCTCTAGGTCTGCTTCTTCCCCTGTAAAAAGGGCCCAATAATCATAGGTAAGATAATTATGGGAGATAATGTACGTAAAAAATTCAGCTTAGGGCCAGGCTATCTATGCCACAGTAAATATGACATTTAATTTACATATTTGGACCACAAAAGTGCCTTTTCCTTGTGTATTATAAATTACAGAATGGATCTAAGCAAAATTTTCTCATCTGGTAAAGACACACAGAAGATATGCGGGTGAGTAGCTATTTTTAAAATGTTTATCAAAAAAATTTTTTAAGTATAAAAAACACTGATACTCATTCAAATCTGAGCTTTTACGAAGGAAGCTTCCAGTAAAAGCTGCTTTGTACTTTGTGATATGTCACCAGAATTTTATTTATAAACTGAATATCATAAAAGTGACTCCTTTATAACAGACTTGCTAAAGCAACATAAAAACCCACAGCAAAAGCCTGGGCATATGTCAGACGCCTTGACCTCTGACCTTCAGTGCATTTTAAAAATCCAACCTCAGAGCTGAATCACAGTGGCCAGTGTATACATCTTTCCTCCCCTTGGTTTCCCACCCCATCTGGTGTGACTCAGCCTCTCCATTAACATTCCAAAACACACTTCACATATACAACATTGCTGCCGCATGCCTCTTCCAGGGGAAAAATTCAAGGGCCAGAGGAAATTATTTCTCCAAATATCACAATCACTCAGGCCTGCAATGTAAACTTTAGAAATGCCTGCTCAGGTAATGGAGGGTTATCCAAATATTTTTTGTAAATATTTCAAACAGTAAAGGGATGGTCTATGGTTACTCTCTCAGCAGCATTCTCAGAACTGCTCCAACCCTGACCCTGCAGAACTCCTGGCTCAATAATAAGACAGGACATTCTGGAAGCCACATCTAAAGGAAGACAACGCAAAACTGAGACAAATTTCAGAGAAAGAAAACCAAGATGACTGAGTTCCTGGAGAGTTCACACGAGGGCTGCAACAAACCACAAACTACAAAAGCCAAAGTTTCCATGTTAAAGAAAAAACTACTTTCGTCTTCTCCAGCTCACAGCCAGTTGCCTGGCTCACAGTAGGTGCTCAGTAAATGCCTGTGGAAAAAAATGAATGGTCCAGTAAATAAATAATGGAGTGGAAACCAGGGCCCAGAGAAGCTAAACCTCTTGTTCAAAGTCACACAATCAGGGACAGAGCAAGGGCCGAACTCCAGCCCCCTGCCTCCCAGCTCAGCTCGACCCTCACTGCCCCCTCTGCAAAATGCAAAATGCCAAGTGGGAGATGGCTCCTGCTAACTGTGATTGATTGGCCACTGGGACACTGGACAAGGCAGAAGTCCCTTCCAACTCCATGGATATGAGTGTGGTGATGAATTAGCAACGTCTGCCCCCAATAGGGAGTGTCCACTGTGGCATCCATGACATGGTCTTGTCCCTTCTGGGACCACTTGACCTACAGGATCCCTCCTCTCTAACTTCTAGAATTCTAGAACAGGCAAAGATAGTACCGTGCACTGTGCAAAGATAAATCTGAGCAGATCCTGCTACCTGGATCCAGATTCAAATGCCAGGAAAAGCCTTTGAAAAATCAAATCTTCCTTAATCACGGTGCTGCCCTGGTCACCTGCAATCCTAGAGCTGCCTGTCTAGATGGTTCTCCCCATCCCAGGAACATCCATGCCTCATCCTAGATTGAGGCAGGCTGGTACACCCTGTCAGTCTGCACAGTTGTGTATATTCTTCCTGGTGGCAAGCTCATGGTCACAGAACTTGCCTGGAGAAGAGATGCAGGCAGTGTCTGGAGCGATCGTGTTATCTGGGCCAGAGGGCTGAGAGCTTGGACAGCATCATCAAAGAACAACGCTTGAGCAAGTCTCCAAAAGCACCAGAGTGAGGACTGTACGAATAAGTCACTGTCCTCACTGCTATACTTCTCATGAAACCAGCACAGCTGGGAATGACACCTGCAAGAATAAGCTTCAATATTGTGCCTCTGGGCCTCAGTTTCTTCATCTGCCAAAGCATGCCCAGCTCTTCCCTGCCTTCCGTCTACTGTCTGCTGTCCCCACTTTATACCATCCAACTGACTCACCTCAAAGTGTGGCTCCTGGGAGAGTCCCTGCCTGACCCAAGCTGTTGTTCCATATCATATCATGCCACCTGTTTCTCCAAAGCACTTATATACATTAAGGCCATTTTGTACTTTTGTTTATTGTGAGCCCGCCACTCCCCCTCTAGGCGTGACCTCCCTGTGGGCAGTGGTAAGAATGAGCATTTATCGAGCACTCACTGTGTACTGGGCATTGTTCTGGGCACTTTGTTCCATTCGTCTTCACAGCAATGCTGACGAGGAGCCCATTTTACAGGTAAGGAAACTGTGCCTTGTTTACCCAAGGAGTAAATGGCCAAGGAAGAATTCGCCCCTCGGCAGTCTGCTCTCAGTAGGGCACCCACATCTGTCCCGCCTCCAGAGGAAGAGCTTGTGCAGGGATGTGTCCCCAGCACCCAGCCCAGCACCTGGCACATAGCAGGGCCTCAAGAAACATGTCGAATGAATGAACTAATGATCAAATTGGAAGACAGAGTTACAGTTTACAAGGCACCCTCTCGTCTGTCCTCTCGCTTGAATCATATAGCAGCACTGAGAGCAAAGTGTCACTGTTTGCAACTTTTTTAAGATGAGAAAACTGAAGGCCCAGTGAGACCATGGGCAACCTTGGCCTGAGGTAGTAATTCTAAGGGGCTGCTTTAAGCCACACGTTTCTTTCAAATTTTGTGCTTTATTTAAAAGTTGCATGTACATTTTGCATTCTATTCCACAATATATCTACATTTGTTTTCTTTTTTTTTTTTTTCCTTTTTTTTGTCTTTTTTACTGACCGGTAATGGGATCGCAACCCTCGGTGTTGCGCCCGCACCGCGCTCAGCCAGTGAGCGGGAACCGGTCTCCACATGGGATCCGAACCCTTGGCGGGAGTGCCGCTGCACTCCCAAGCGGCGCACTCTCCAGTGCACCACCGGGCTGGCCCCTCTACATTTGTTTTCTAAACATAATTCACATCTTAAAGTTCTATAACCTGTTTATAAAAAGTTTTATTGTGGAAAATTTCAAGCATCCACAAAAGTAGAGAGAATGCTACTCATATAATTAACCCCCAGGTACCCATTACCCAAATTATTAAATTTTTAAAAACCAACTCTAAGTAAAATGGACTCTCCCAGGAAGAAATCAAAAGAGCTGTCACATACGCTTTATGTGTAAATATGCTCATTTAATTTTCACGATCCTCCCTCTAAGAAGTACACACTTATATTGGCTTCTTTTTCAGATGGGGACATTGAGGGTGGTAAGGTCAAGTCACTTGCTGAAAGCCCTGGAGCCAGAAGGGGCAGAGCCGAAGTAAGTTCCCTAACACAAGTCAAGAAAATGCGCCCAGGTCCCCATTCTTTTAAACCTAAAGTTTGCATTAAAGTCGCTCCGTTTCCAGAAACATGCCCCTCCTGACCAGCTGAGACACCTGGTCATTCATCCTCTCCCTCATTCATTCTCTCCTTCCATCAGACATGTGCAGGACCCCTCTCTTTGCTGGGATATAAAGTCTAACCAGACACAGACCCAGCCCTTGAGGAGCACTTGGTGAAAAGGAGAGGACAGACATAACCGAAATTCAGGGCAGATCCTGTCCAGCACCTCTGCAAGTGAAATTTACAAGGAAACAGTTCTGGGCCTCACCTACCCCTGTCTCCTCCAGCAGAATGCAGGGGCCGGGGCAGGAAGCAGAGTGGTTAACAGTGTGGGTTGGGGAGTTTGATATACTTGGGTTTGAATCCCAGCTCCATGCCTTCCTAGCTGTGCTGCCTTCAGTGAGTCACCTACCCTCTCTGTTTCATTGAAAAGAGGGTTGATAAAACCCCCATATACTGGAGTCATTGGAACATTACATTAGGTAATGTTTAATCCAGTTTCTCCATTGTATTGGCTATTACCCACAACCCCCTCTCATTCTCGGTAGCGACTCCCAGCTTGCCTGAGTGAGGCAGAAGTTGTGAAAGAACGTAGGCATGTGCAAGCCCACTAGGGTGTTTTTCTTAACTGGCCTTTCCTCAGAAAGTCTGTATATCTGGAAAATAAAATAAAATTTAAAAATAAAAATTCTCAGCCTTCCCTACTCAGCTGGCCAAGGGATGTCGGCCACGTGTGAGAAGAACAATCTGGTGGTCAGTGGAGTGGGAACAAAGATGCCTTGTTTTTTGCCAGCCCAGTGCTGGCACGCTGGCATGAATGCCAGGATTCTGCAGGGCAAAGCCACAGGCATGGGGCCAGGATGGCCAGAGCAAGGGCTGCGGGCTCAGGTGAGCCTGGGTCCTCTCCAGCCTCTCTCCAGGGTAGACAAGGACCAAGTGGGCCCCAGAAGGACTACCTGGCACACAGAGAGCACCTCACTAACTGCAGTTATCACTATGATCAGTGGTCAGCGAATATCAGACCTGGTCTCAGGACACCAGGCTCCAAGACCTGGCTCTGCACGGATTCGCTGTATGGCTTTGGGCAGGTCACCTAGCCTTCCTGATGCCCAGTCTCCCCATCTGTATGATGAGGATAAAAATCATACTTATTCTTCCTGCCTCATCCTGTCACAGACCTGTGGTGGAATCCCAAATTGGTCACTTCTTCATTTGTGATCTTAATTACTCTAAGCCTTACTATCCTCATCTGTGAAATGGGGATAATTATATTGCACCCACCTCCAGGGCTGTTGTGAAGATTCAGTGAGGTCATGTGTGCAGAACGCTTGGCCCAGAGTCTGGCACATAATAAATGCTCAACAACAGAGCATGGAGGCTCGATGGTAGAGAATGACTGCGCCGCTGAGCTGAATACTGACACCAATCGTCTCCTGTGTGTGCTCGCTTTACGCAGGGCACTAAGCCACACACTTGACTACCTCACTTCACCTTCCCTAGGCAACAAGACTCGTGCCCAGGATGGGGAGCAGCCCTCTTAGGTAACACGGCAGGTCCACAAGCCAGGCCTTCCCTGTCCCACCCCAGCAGGGATCTTCTCTGTGCAATTTAATCACCAGTGGCTACGCAGTCAGGTAGCAGCCCAAAACTGCTCCACCAGAGCCCTTCCCCAAGCTGGCAGGGTGGTGGGAGGGAAGAGAAGGGAGTGGGCTCCTTCCCTAACCAGCCTGCACCTGGACAGACCTCACCTGTCAGGTGGGGGGATCACGCTGCCCCCACCCACTGGCTCACCGTGAGCATGGCAAGTGCTGAGACCCGGATAAAGATAAGAGAGTTAAAAAAAATAAAACTCTTTATTTTATCCCTACAAAGGTTTGTCATTTGCTTCATTTCTTATTTTGTTTAATGTCCTGATCAACTTCTAAGGTTGGAACAAGAGAAGAATTAAAGAAAAAAAAATCAAAATATTAAACTTAAAAAAGTCAAGTTTCTCCTTCTTAGAAACTAAGAAAATTGAGGATAAGAAGGAAAATAGAAGAGAATATGGTTTGTGTCAGTGTGATCTGACATCCTTGTGAGCATGTGTGTGAGAGAAAGCCCAAGAGCTAAACACACAAAAATCACAAGGAAATATTCCTAAGAATACAGTAAACAGTTAAACAAGCACATGAAAAAAATTATCAATCTCACAAGTAACTTGTACGTGTGTGTGTACCAGTATATACGGTTAAACACCTATTAAACATAGGGTATATTATAAAACAGTAAAATCTAATGACAATGAGATGACGGTGAAGTTTACACTTTCCTACATAAATAGTGTCATCATATACCAAGTAGTTTTATACTTTGGGAAATCATATGGTAACATTTAAAATACTTTGACCAGTTAATACTTCACTTAGAAATGTATTCTGTGTCACAAGAAAACAACTATATTTACCCACTTATTTAAAAATGTTAATTGATGCAAGGAGTGCAATTGAATAAAACCACAAAGATAAAGGTGGTGTAGCAACATGGGGAAATGCCACGTATATTATTAAGTGAAAAAAAAGCAGAAAAAGTACATGTATATAATGATTATAACTACGAAAATTGTGCTTGCAGACAGATACTAGGACGCAGAAAAATCAAACAGTTGTGCTAAGGTGGAGGGATAATGAGGGAAGCTTTAAAGCTTTATAATTTTTTTTTTCTATCTTGTTCTTTCTCTAAACTCTTTCCAGAGACAGACGCCTCTCACTTCCAGGGGAGGGTGGGGGGCTCCCATTCCTGCCTCAACCACTACTCTGGCTCCAGCCATTTGATTTGGTTCCTAAATTATGTTGCTGTTTCTTGAAACTGCAGTTCTCAAAACAAACTGGCCAGTGTGTGCGTGAGATCAGATGGCAAACAAGCTCCAGCAAATACTTGATTAGAGCAAACACATTAAACTGTGTGCTGTGGCCAAGGAATTTCACATTTGGACATGAAATGTCAGTCCCCACAAAAGGCCTTCTGAGGCCCCACGAGTGAGCTCAGAATGGCCGTCCTCCCCTGAGTTCGCCTGCCTTATACACAGGCAGCCCCTGGGCACCAGCCCATGCAGGGTGGGGTTCACTCCACCCCATCTCCCAAGGCCTGAGGTCGCCTCTTAGCCTGGGTCTCGGGCCTCTTTGGGAATCTTAGAAATGCTCGGACATTGCAAACCATTTTGAGGCCTGCAAAGACCTACGTGGTGGGAGTTCATTCATTCATTCACTCATGTGTGTGCACTAAAACAAGCATGCAGTAAGGGGCTATTATGTATCAGGCCATGAGGATAAAAACAATGGAGAGAATACATGGACCCTGCCCTGAAGGAGATCACAGTCTTCAGGGGGAAATACAATTTCTAATGAATTGTGGTCAAGTTAGGCCAGGTATAAAATTGTGCCAAGATCAAAAGCTAATATTTATTAAGCACTTACTAGATGCCAGCCAGGCTTCTAGGCCATCTCCACAGAGAATGCAATTCATTGTGGATTATGGTTAATTCACTGGATCTTCCAACAACCCTAGAGTTAGGTAATAGTATTATTTTCATATTACAGATGAAGAAACTGAGGCACAGAAAGGGTCCAATAATTTGTTCCAAAGAAGTCTGAGACCTGCAACTCTAACCAGACCATCCACTCCAGCGCTCAGGCCTAACCCTAACCAAGCAGCCTCTGTCACAGTGTGGCTTAGCAGGACAAGAAGAAGCTGACCAGCAAACGGGAGGACTCCTGGGGCTCACTGTGTGAATCGGCACACTGGTGACTGGGTTATGCATGTGTTCCATGAGCTGGGATAACAGCATGAGTCTCCCAAGGAGGAGCAGCCCCTGAGAGGACGGACCCCCACCCCCAAGTCTGAGTGACAAGGCTGAGGATCATGCCCCAGACAGCAGAAATTTGTTGCTTAGGGCCACACTGAGTTCACCTGTGTAGAGAGCCAGCCCCTCGCCCAGGGTCACCTGACCTCCCTCCAAACGTACTTTCCTTCAACAACAGAGGGTGACAGGGACACTCTCCAGCATTAAATTTGTCAAGTCCACACACTCTAGATGAGGTGGGGAAGAGAAAAAGTCACATTAAGAGACATTGTCTTTTAGGCTGAAACCAGGCAGTCTAGGTCACAGTTAGGAGCACAGGCCTGGACTTGATTTCTTGCTGCATGAACTTGGGCACTTCTTGGTACCTCAGTTTTTTTCATCTGTAAAATGAGGATTATAACTGTACCTACTTCATAGGGATGCTATGAAGATTAAATGAGTTAGCACACGTGTGCAGAACAGCAGCTGACACGTAGCAAGTGCCAATAAATGTCAGCTACTACTGATTATAGACTGAGAGCTCTATCAACACAGCCACATGTCCAGATAAATATAAATCCCACCAATCTATTTATCTGTTTCTCTATCTGCTAATACATATGCATTTAAAAGAGTAGAAGGAGATGCACTAACATATTAATAGTAGTCATCTTTGCATAGCAAGATTATGAGTAATTTTTATTTTTTTCTTTACACTCCTCCCCAACCCCCGCAACATTTTCAACAGACAACATGCTTTTCTTTTATAATCGGAACAGAATCAATAAAAGGTTCTTTAAAATCAAATCAACAAAAGTGTTGGTAGGTGATTTAGAAACAGGATGGGGTCACAGAAGCATGTCTTAGTGCTAGGTGCCTAACACTGTTCGGAGCAGGTACCTCAAAGCATGGATTTCAGCCTCTTTGGAAACTTCAAATCACCCTTCAAATCAACACCCATGTCCTGCCTTCTGAGAAACCTTGCTAACTCTGCTCACCCTCACTCCACTCTTGGTCCCCTTCCACTCTGCAAGTATCCAGGCCTCCTCTGGGCAATGCCTCTTGACTTCTGGCTGCTGTTTATAGACCACCTCTTAGGTGCCAAGCTCTGGGATAGCAACTTCAATGGGTGATCTCTGAGGTCCAGAGAGAAAATGACTTGCCTCGGACCACCCAGCCAGGAGGGAGCATGGCTGGCATTCAACCCAGATCTTCCTACCTCAAGTCCAGGGCTCAGGAGAGCTCCATGATACGGGGAAGTCAGGGGTTATGGGCACATGGTCAGGGGCCAGGAGGGGTGTCCCCTTTATTCTAGTTAGAATCCTTGCCTGTGGGTCATCATTTGGGTGTTAACTGTGTAAGTGCTTTTGTGTGCACATGCATGTACGTGTGAGTCTGTGTGCATTAGACGGAGAGACAATAAATTTATAAAATGTTTTTCAAAGACTCTAAGAATAGGGCCGGCCCGGTGGCGCACTCGGTGGAGTGCGGCGCTTGGGAGCGCGGCAGCGCTCCCGCCGAGGGTTCGGATCCCATATGGAGACCGGTCCGCTCTCTGGTTGAGCGCGGTGCAGGCGCGACACCGAGGGTTGCGATCCCGTTACCAGTCACGAAAAAAGACAAAAAAGGAAAAAAAAAGACTCTAAGAATAGATAGAAACACATGGAGCTTCTTCAGTTTATTAAAGGATCAGAAAAACTGAATTTAAAGCCAAGAAAATAAAGAGGATGGACATGGACCCAAATGAGTAGAAAATAGAAAAGTCTGATCCTGTGGAATGTTTTGGGATAGAGGCTTGGCCTGATTCTAGATCCTTGTTCTTGACCACGGAATCCTGGAAGTTCAAGGTCAGAAGGAACTTCAGAGGTGCTGTTGTCAAATCTTTGGCTCCATGCAGAAGTCCCTTCTGCCACACCCAGACAGCAGCTTGTTGGAAACTCAGTACCCGAGAAAGGAGCACATTCCCTCATCTCAGACTGTCAGCACTCTTCCTCCCACAGTTTTCTTCCCTTTGGTCTTAGTTCCATCCTCTGGAATAATGTAGAACAAATATGCCCTTCTATCCAAGAAAATTCCTGTATCCATTAGGATATCTCCAGCTGTAAATGATAAAAAAGATCCTGACTCAATAACAAGCAACTTCAGAGGTAGTTCTGTCCCCATCGCTTTGGCTCTACC
This sequence comes from Galeopterus variegatus, assembly GCF_000696425.1. Classification (NCBI taxonomy): domain Eukaryota; kingdom Metazoa; phylum Chordata; class Mammalia; order Dermoptera; family Cynocephalidae; genus Galeopterus; species Galeopterus variegatus. The sequence goes on from NW_007728335.1 coordinate 56,662, forward strand.
CATTTCCACTGTTGGCTTGACCTCAGGAGGGTGGCAAGTTGGCTGCTGCCGTTCCATGCATCCTGCTGAGCCATTAAGGGTCCAGAGGAAGAAGATGGTATGTCTCCCTCTGAGTCTTTCTTACAGGAAGCCCCGCCCCCCCCACCAACCTCTTCTCACTTCTCATTGGACAGAACTGGATCACATGACCACTCTGAAGTCTGAACCAATCGTGGGCAAAGACAATGGGATTACCTTAATTGGTTTAGATAGACCTGGGTTCATCCCTGAAGCTGGGTACAGGGTCACCTTCCATGAGGATGGACAAAATCAGGGTTCTCCCAGCAAGGAATAAGGGGGAAATGGATGGTATATAAACAACACTGGCTCTGACAGCAGCCACTGCGTGGTTTGCAGAGTGGATGACATCTCCTGAGGTGGACATGGGTGGTCTGTGCCTACCCAGGACCCATTCATTGCCCTTCTTCTGTGGCAGCACCTGTTTTTGCTCTGAGGAATTACTTCTGCTGAGACTCTCAATCCAGAAGCCGGTCCTCTCCCAGGCCTGGCTGATCAGCTTCTCTGGCAATTCTATCAGCTGCCACATATCCTTCCAGTACATTCTTCTTTATAGCTTCAAGAGCCAGACTCAGTCTCTGTTGCTTGCAGTCAAATAACTCTAACCAGACCATCAGATTTAAAGGCACTGAGAGTTCCACAGTCCACCCTCTTGGTCTGGTGACAACCTAGGACAGAGTACAGAGCCCTGGAGTTTAGAACTGGGAATCCAGAGTCAGAACCTGGATTCTCAGCAATCCTCTGACTAGCTGTGTGGTCTTGGATAAGTCACTCAACATCTCTCATCAGTCAGTCCCTGGCATCTCCTTGAACCTAGCAGGGATTGGCAAAAAAGCACATGAATGTGTCCGTCCAACTCAAGAAATCTCTCTGCAGTCAGGGGTAATAATAACCTAAAGTCACCGTCCACTTGTTCAATGAATAACCAACTGTCAAATCACATCCCCTCTCTACACCTCAGTTTCCTCATTTGTAAAGTGGGAATACTAATAGCATCACACAGGATTTTTTAGAAATTACACAGAACAATATTTATGAAAGCATAAATGTGGGTTTTTTTCTACAATGCCATTCTGACCATGACTTGCCCCTACTTTAAATCTTCACTTCCCGCTCATCCCTTACCGGAAGAGGTCCTGAAGCCCGTGCTCCCAGGCAAGGACTTCAGCATCTGGGTCTGGCCTAACCCACGATCCCTCCTCCCCACATCCTCTGCATGTCACATGCCCGAATTTTCACACTGCCTGGAAAACTCGCCATGTTCCTCATTTTCACCTTAAAAACTCTTGCTCTTTCAAAACTCGACTGGGCATCCCTCCTCTGGGCAGCCTTCCCTGAGAACCATTCGCCCTCACCCCTACCTCGAACAAAGCCAACCCTTCTCTCCCTAGGGCATTTCTCCATTTACACTCAGCACCGATTTGTGCCTGTCTGTCCCCACACTCAGCTGCCACTGTCTTAAGCAATGTAACTGCAGCATGGTCACCTCTAACATGGCTCCAGACACCTGGCAGATGCACCAAAAAGTTTTGTTGCTCATGATGACAGAGTTGACAGGCGATGGAAAGATACATCCTGCTGTTGGATGAGGGGTGGCACTATCAACTTAGTATTCAACTTGAACTCATACATAGTAAAAACTTGCTGCTTTTGAACGGATCTATTTTTTTCTATCTCATGGCACATGTGGGCCAGAAGAAGTCAAATGATCTTTTAGCTAATATTTTTAAATAAAGTATTTTCAAATGACACCAGTGCAACACGATTGCTTTCAAACAATAACAGCAAAGTAACAATAAATGTAAGGAAAACAAAAATCTCTTCTGAATACACCACCCAGAGATACCACATCCTGATGGTGGTCTCTGCAGACCTCTTTCCTGTGCGTACATTACATCTGTCTGTATAGTGTCACATGATCCAGTCTCTCCAAGTCCATAGGGCCCCAGCTTCCCAGAATCTGGGTGGAACTGCCCCCAGCAGGGTGGGGCCAGGGAACCTGCTATTTGGGGCCCTGGTCCTGAGCAGAGACATAACTGGCCCCAGTCCCAACTTGGGGCCATCTCCAGGCAGTCACAAAGGAGTCATTTTTCTTTTCCTCATGTACAAAATGTGCTCTGAAGTGGGAGTTTTTCTGGGTTATGAGATTCAACTCAGTTGGAAAAGATCATCTGAGGTTTTCCAAGAAAGTCAGATTTAAAGACAGCATAGACTGAAGCTTTATTTTTATCCAAAATAATCATGAATTATGAAAGCCATTAGCTGGAAGCTGGGGGAACAGCAGGCTTTTGTGGAGAAAGAAAAAGCCTGAGTAAGATCTGGACACTGATAGGACCGTTGAGTTTAGGAGGAGCTCGGCAATGAGCCTCTGTCACGTCCCCGTATCCTTTGGGGGGGCGTTGGGTCATGCTAGGATATCTGTGGCCAGAGGCTACAGTTGAGCTGATGTTAGGATTTTCCCAGTGCCAGGGCTGAGTCTCACTGGACCCACCTTGGACCTCTGTTATGGCTGCCAAGGCAGCGGTGAATTCTTTTATAATCCTTTTTGGGAAAAGCCCATCCACTGGTACTGCCCTTGGGAAGCCATAACTACATATGGATTTACAGTTTGATCCAGCAATCCCACATCTAGGGATCTAGCTACAAATACAAAACAACAATGCAAAAGGTTATCATCGTGGGATGAATAATTGCAAAATATTGGTAAAAACACAAATGATCACTCGTAGACAAGCTGAATATAAACTATGGTATACCCACAAAATGAAATTCAATGCAGCCATGGAAATGAAGAAAACCCCTATGAATTGTCATGGAGCAATTTCCAGGATATATATTATGAAGAAAAACAAGAAAAATACAAAAGACTATATAGAAAGTATGCTACATTTTGTGTAAGAAATGGGGAAATATGTACAGGTTCAGATTTGGTGTTGGTAAAGGTATTGATGCTGTAATTCTTTTTTTTTTTTTTTTTTTTTTTTTTTTTTTTTTTTT
>NW_007728335.1:59935-108962 GCF_000696425.1 Galeopterus variegatus
CGCAGGCCTCGGTGTTGCTCCCGCGCCTCGCTCAGCCAGTGAGCGGGAACCGGTCTGTATGTGGGATCCGAACCCTCGGGCGGGAGCGCCGCCGCACTTCCCAAGCGGCGCACTACCCAGTGCGCCACCGGGCCGGCCCTTGATGCTGTAATTCTAAAACTTTTTTTTTTTTTTTGTATTAAGGATTAGACAAATGAGTAGATAGGTGATGTTGGGGACCAGGGTTTTGACTTTGGGGAAGGGAGATACAAACATAGAATGAGGGAAGGTGAGGAAAAACGTATGCTATTGGATGTATCAGTAGAAACTCATGTTTTTTTGTTTTGGTTTTGGTTTTTGTTAAACCTAGTTCTGTTCACCAGAAAAATCTAGAAGCAATGACATTCCAGCAGCAATGAGCACACCCACCATCCAGATCTTGGTTTCTAAATATCATTCTCCACTAAAAGGAACATGGGCTCCTTGGTGATACGGCTGATGGGGGCAGGAAAAGTACATGCTAAGCATGAAAAATCTTGTTGTGACACAAAGTAAACATGCTCAAAGACCAAACAGGAGCCAGTGTGGAGGGGCTCCCACTGACCAAATTTGGGACAATATAGGCAAAAAAAAATGAACAACAAAAAAGAGGAATATTAATGGTAATTCATCACAATACACTGAATTTTAAAAATAGATCTAGGGGTTCATAATAATATTAAGAACAAAACAAAAGGTATTTACAGAAAGAGAAAAAGAAGGAAAGGAAGATTTTAAGGATATAGGAGTATTTATTGTACTATTCTTGTGGTTAACCTGCAGGTTTAAGAACTTCCAAGATCGAAAGTTGAAGAAAAAAGAAACACAAGTGTAGGGAGGACACATCAGTTAGATGCTGAGAAAGGGGTCAGAGGCCCCCAGGAGCCAGTTGTTCTCCATGGGGGTGACAGCGCCCCCCGGGGAGGGTTTGCAATGAACCTCCTCCCAGCCCTCCACGGAGTCAGGGTTTCCGGTTTTGCCCTATGACGGACCAGCATATGCACAGATATGCTTTCCACTTTCTGCCCAATGGGAACATACTCTGAGAGTACTTCAAAAAGTCCATGGAAAAGTAGAATCAAAAGATAACACGAATCTTTCCATGAACTCTTTGAAGTACCCTGATATACCCCGTTCTGTGCCTTCATTTTTTCTCCTCTCAACGTGGTGCTTGGACTTTGTCCCAAACCTATAGAACTGCTGCGGTCCTTTTCGTAGCGACTTATCACTCCATTGCACAGATGGACCGTCATTCCTGCAACCAGGCCCTGTACGATGGGCATTCGCTCTCTCTCACTGTTTGGCCACATCCATTTCCTCTCTTCTCCCTTCTCTACCCTCAGTCCTGGGCCAGCTGGCACAGTTGGTCACCCCACCTGGGAGCCAAGTGGCTGCTGGCTCAGAGAGGAGCCACAGTGTGCCCCTGGGTGGACGTCGCTGCCCTCCAGGAAGCTGCTTCGGACGCCCCCCACCCGGGCCCCAGCACATGGGTAAGAAAGGAGCTTCCCACTCGGCTCACAGAGGCTGCCTCACTCCCTCCCCGGAGGAAATCAGAAAAGTCCTTTGCTCCCTCAGTGGTTTTAATTGCCTGGAAATGACACACGAAAATTAACCTAGATTGTCATTTCCTCCCCACGATTCAATGGGCTTGGCCCGGCTCTTGGGAATCCCACTCTTTTAATCATGTTTCTCTTCAAAATCACTCCTGCTAGCAGCAAGGAATACCATTCACATATGTTTGGTTCAAATCATCTCTCACCTATTCTGACCTCGTAATTTAACAATCTAACAATTTTGTGAAGAGATTTCCTTTAAATAAAATGCCAGGGACCTAAGAAGAAAAAGCTAACATGGGCTCAGGCAGGGCCCCCAGGGATCTGCAGGGTTTGCATCTGCATCTTCCCCAGAAAGATCCATCAGGCTGACAGCCAAGCCCCTCCCCGTGGGGGAGTGGAGATGCAGCCGGGGACACCGGCTGTGATCTGCCCCCCAACTCATGACCCTGAGAGGGGGCTAGGGAGGAGGGTGGAGGGCTGGAGGAGGGGCATCAGATCTGGTTCTAGCAGGTCCTGATGAGTCACTTCATAGTGTCTTCTTTCCTGATTGACCTGGAGAGAAATTTGGCCCTGGGGACACAGGCCCTGGGAGGAGGTGGCAAAGAGGCAACCAGAGGACAAGGGCTTGGGACACATGTGCTGGAAGGGGCCGAGGGCTACATGGGAGAAGGCAGATGCAGTGATTCCTCCCCCTTGGTTCATGTGCTGTGTCCTTCCCCCTTCCCCCACCAGTGATGAGGAGGGGGACCAGACAGGAGAGGATGACCGTCCCCCTCTGTGAGCTGTTACGGGGAGGTTTGGTCTCTGGGGCTGGAAAGCCTCCCCAACACTGTCTTCTCTCCCCGACCCTTCCCTGCCCACCAGCCTCAGGCCAGGCAGGCCACCCCCACATTCCTGCTGCAAACAGCCTGGGGTGGGGCACAATGATTATTTTATTTGTCTGCAGAAATCCACAAGGGAGGAGAGGTTGTTAGTACACTTTGCACTGTTACCAGTGAGACAGGCCACTGCAGAAGAGGCAGCAGTCGGCTCAGAAATCCAGGCCACCGAGGGCTTTAAACAAAATGCCAGGCAAGAGACCCCTTTGTCTCTGCTGCCCAGTGTGTGATTTCCCTACCTAGGCCACCAAGTTTCTCCCAGCAGGCACTGCTCCTCCTGTCACCCTGCACCCCAGGGCTCTGGTCGCAGCCTCGGGCTCGAGTCTGTGAGTGAAGGAGACTAGTGCCAACTCTAGACTGCTCCACACGGGCTCTGTGAAGTCTCTCTTGGCTCCGGGTTCCCTAATTGTACCTTCTTTCAATAAGGAGTAACTACCTCTTCCAATCTCTCATTCCCCCAGTATCTCACAGGCAGGGCTACAAAAGCAGCCCATGAAAACAGTTTGGCAGTTCCTCAAAAGGGTGAACATAGAATAATCAAATGACCCCACAATTCCGCTCCTAGGTATATATCCAAGAGAATTGAAAACCCCACTTTACACAATAACTTACACACAAGTGTTCATAGCAGCACGATTCACAATAGCCAAAAGGGGTACTCAACCCAAATGTCCATCAACTAACGAATGGTTAAACAGAATGTGGTAAATCCATTCAGTGGAATATTATTAAGCCATAAAAAATAATAAAGCACTGAAATATGTTACGACATGAATGATACCTTGAAAATATTATGCTAAGTGAAAGGAGCCAGACACAAAAGACCACATATGGTATGAGTCCATTCAGATGAAACGTCCAGAACAGGCAAATCCATAGAGACAGAAAGACAGACTCGTGGTTTCCAGGGGCCAGGCAGAGGGGAATGAGGAGCAACCACTAACAGGTACAGGGTTTCTCTTTGGGAAGATGGAGATGTTCTGAAATTAGATAGCAGTGATGGTCACACAGCATAATGAATATACAAAAACCCCACTGAATGGTACACTTTAAAACAGTGAATTTTATGTCATGTCTAATTATGTCTCAATTTTTTTTTAAATAGCAGCCTGCTGAAGTCGCCCTTAGACCCTAGCTTGTTCCTCATCAACTTTAACTCCAAGGTCTGCTTCCCCGGAGGGCCCAGCTCTGTGCAGCCTCTGCTTCCCATGGGCATGCTCTCTGGTCTGCACTGGACTGACCTGCGGGACACGGACACTGTGATTCTTGCCCATCCCATGTGCCCCCCGCTGTACAGGGAGCAGACTTTCAGGACAGGTTTGGGGAGGAGAGGGTGACATCCAGCACAGCACAGAGAGACATAAAAATCAGACTATTCAACACTTCTATCCTTGAAAGTCCCTTGGCCAGGCCACCATCAGGTCTCCTCTCTAATCTCTGACCTCTCTGACCACAACCTCCCCTTCCTGCAGTCACCGAACTTCCTGCAGGGCAGACTCCCCATGCTGAACCTCCAGGACCGCCCTTCACAATCGAATGAGCCTTTTTTTCTTAAGGAAAGACCAGGAAACAGGGGCTTAGAGAAAGTCTAGCACCCAGCTACCAACTGGTGGGGTGGGGTCTGCAGCATAGATCCCTGTGGTCTCCCACTGTGAGGGCTGGAGCCTGGGTGAAGTATCCCCATTACAAGAGCTGGGCTAGGGGCAGCCAAAGCACCAGCAACTCACCCTTGGGAGCTGCATCTTTTACTCGAATGATGCTGTTGGTAAAATTTGTCCAGCTGTCCCCCACCCCCATCCCTACCCCCCAACATTTGCTTGGCCCAGGGCAACTGTGGGATCAATTCCTCCAAGTGCAGGACTCAGGAGCACTTCAAGGCTCAGCAACATGCTAATTAGGTTTAGGCGATTGAGCTCAATAAATTAGAGCAAAACAGCTATTGATTCTGTTACCAGCTCTCCTGGAGATGCACAAAGCAGCACTCTGCAGACCGCAGGGAGAAACATGAACAAAACACCTCAGAAGCCCGTTTGAGCTCCAAAGGTTTGGTTTTTATAGTAATTTTGGTGGGTTTTTTTTTTTTTTAAGAAAATGCTGATTGGAACGGACATCTTAACAAGTGCAGGCCTCGGCTCCTTGTACTTGAAATTTTTTCCGTCTTCCATCTCAAGCACTCTCACTAGAGTGCCAGCTGTCAGGGAGAAAGCTCCACCTGGCAGGTGGCTGCAGAGCTCCAGTGTCATCAAGGCCATTCCCTCGTCTCATTCAGAGAGAGGTGAACTAGCCGAGTGGTGCCACTGCTTTTATTGTGTGTCCTCGGTTCCATGCACTCAACATGTTGTATCTCAGTTGATCCTCAAAAGAACCTGCTAAAAAAAAGGTGCAGTGCAATCCCCGTGCTGTGGATGAGAAAACCGAGGCTCAGAAAAGGTGGCGGCTTTTCACAGTCACACAGCCACCAAAAACAGAGCAGGGACCCTTGTCTCTCACATAATTACTGAGAGTTTGGCTTACATGGACCCCTGTAAGCCCTGCTGGTGAAATTCAAAGCAAGTCCTCAGATAAAAGGCTTCCTGCAGAACCATCAACGTAGCCGGAAGGTGCAGACACGGGGAGGTCCTGTCCAGGGGCCACCTTTGTGTGCTCGTGGTGTGGCCGGATCGGGGTGTGGCCGACAGCCAGGCCCCATGTGGACCGCGTCTGGCTGGACCAATCAGACCCCTCCTTGGGTTTGGGAATGCGTGAGACGCTCAGGGAAGAGTGCAGAGTGGCTCGGGCGATGGCTCAAAGCCGGGAGGCACATGGGGGCAGCAGGAAGCAGACCCCACGAGGCAGCAAGGTGGGGGAGGGGGAGAGGGTGACTGAGGCAAGGTAGGAGGGAGCAGGTGGCCGGGGGATGCTGAGCCCCCATGTGGCCCACCTCCCAGCCCCAGCTGGAACAAGGGAGGGTCTCATATTCCTAGAGGCCCAGCTGGCTGCCTGGTTGTCACCGAGCTCTTTCCTTCTCCTACCTCCCGTGAGCTCTTCCCATAAACTACCCCCCTGGGCACTCAGAGCAGCCCTCTCTCTGTTCTCGGGAACAAGGGCCCAGCCTCCCTCTCTCCAACCTTCTCTGAGTTTGCTTAAAACATAAAAGCCTCAATTGCCTGCAAGTCTTTCTGATGATATCTTCAGGTCATTCACAAATCTCTCTGGGGGGAGATTTTTATTTTTAAAAGGAAAAACTACTTTTTGCCATGGGCTCTTGTGCTAGGGAGGAGCAGGGGACAGCAGGGTTGGGGTGGGCACCCTCAAGTGCATTCAAGGGGCCCCAGTTTGCAAACCCCAGGGTTCAGCTAATGCAAAAGGTGGGATGAAGAAAGGGAATGAGGGCCACATGTATATCGATGCAGACAGAGGCTGCCCCAGGCTCAGAACAACCTAGAGATGTCAGGTTTCCACAGTTTGAAGGCTGCACCCAGCTTGCTCCTCGCAGAGGCCCTGGGTGGGCTGCCCCACGGACGTGCTGGAAACAGAGGCACATTCATGGAGAAATAAAACAAAGAAGCGCACTGGGAGCTGGTGCCCTCAGCAGCCACTGGCTGGGGAGGACAAGCAGCGGGGAGGAGAGGACTCTGGTCCCAATAGGACATTGAGGACAGAAGCCAACACTGGAAACCTAGGGGTGAGCCCAGCAGGGAGGTCAGCAACAGGCCTGATGGGGCCGACCAACTCAGGGAGCTGCAACGGGAACTGATCGAGGAAGAGGAGCCACTCAAATCATTAAAGCCATGCTCAAGGCCAGGGCGGAGCCTGGGTCTGGACCATTTCCAGGGCCTGGATGGAGGGTTCTGGGAGTATATTCCCAGAATGAATAAATTCAAAGGGATAGAACAGCAATTGCGAAACCTCCTGATGGGGAACCCCAGCCTGTCAGCCTATTCCACGAGCGCTGGTGGAGAGGCAGGCTGGCAGCTCCTCTGCAGTGGGTGGGGGTTTCTCCCTGATCAAAGGGAACTTGCCTCTCAACCCACAAGAGGCCCAGGTCCAGAGGGTCACTGCAGGGAAGGGGGGACTATGGCGAAGGGGAGAAGGAGACTCGGGTTCCAGAAACACAGAGTTGGGAGGCTGAGGAGGACGTGGCATCCCCTCAGGCCCACACTGATGCCAGCTCCAGTCCAGGCAGGCTGTTGCAGAGGCCACACCCTCCCAACCACGGCCACACCTAAACGTCCCCTACCGTATTTCCTGTTTTCCACCCTTCCAGATGAGCTGCACTCCATGAACTTGGAGATGGATAACATGGGAGAGGGCGGGCCAGGACAAGGCTGGGATCTGCACTGGGGCAAATGGTTGGAAGCCAGGCCACTCCCTGAGAGCACAGTGGGGGGCTGGGGGAGGGTGAGACACGGTGAGGACGATGGGGCTTCCACCCTGGGACATCAAGCCCCTTGGATGTCTCTGGGACGTCTAAGTGGAGCCATCCAGACAAGGCTGGCACAAGAGGAGCCCCTCAAAGTCTACCCCCCTTGCTCCAGTGGCTGGCAGGAAGTGCAGAGCAGCATGTACAGAGCTGCAGCCCGCGGGACCCGGTGCCAGGCCTATGTGAAGGCACTCTCAGGGCTTCCGTTCCAGCCCTTTTCAGATGTGCTACTGAGACCCAGAGACATAAATCACAGCTGCAAGGCAGGAGAGCAATTGGGGCTGAAGGTGTCTGGCTCCAAAGCTCCACATTTTAGTCCTGGGTCCTGCTACCTCTGCTCTAGGAGGGCGTGGGGTTCTTCAGAGAAGGGACTCACTCCAGCCAGCACCAAGGCCCCTGGCTACAATAGAAGAGGGGGTGGACCAAGGGACCCCCAAACACCTGCAGCCCCAGCTGCTTCTGGTGACTCCCCCAGGCCCCCTTCCTTCTGTTCCTTTTCTTTGCAGAGCAGCTAAGGCCCCAGAGAGGCAAGAGCAGCTCCTCCTGGGCCCGAGTACTTCCCCTATCCCCCCACGAGGCCCAGGGTGAACTTCTGGCCCTGCAGGAGGACCCCTTCATTCAGCTGAGCAGCTCATGAAAGCAGGTCCAGCTCACCAACAGCAAACCTCAGAGCTTGTCTGGGACCACAAGTGACACCCACCCAGCAGGCAGACAGGGCAGGAGACCTGGGAGCTGCTCCTCATTCAGGGCCAGCCCGGCAAGTAAGGACTGTCTTCCCTGTTCCTGGCAGGTTTCCAGAAGGGTGGCACGGCCAGAGGGCAGTTCCACCTCCCTTCTGTCACCTCTGAGCCTCACCTCGGCCTCGACTAACAAGAAATAAGCAAACAAACAAACAAGCAAATCATTCTCTGCCTTATGCCCTGGTCAACCTGCCAAGCACTCAGGGGGCACCTCAGCCAAGGGTTGCCAATTGCAGCCTGAAAAAGTCGTTCTCACTGACCCAGCAAGGGGTTCCACTCAGCTAACAGTTAAGAAGCCCTGGCTGGCCCCTGGCCCTGGACAAGGGCAAAGCTGCAAAACAGCCCATAGGGAGCTCACGGTGCCTGCGAGGAAGAGGCCGAGGCGGACAGTGATGACAACGCCAGTCATTACCACGGTGAAGAAGGGAAGGACTTGAAGCCAGCAAATCTAACTACAAGTTACAACTCTACTGCCATTTAGCTGAGTGACCTTGGGCAGATTACTCGGCCTCTCTGATCTTGAATGTTATTAGCTGTGACATGGAGGTGGGGGATATGTGCTCTACAGCAAGTGTTTGATTTAATATTTGCCATAGAGCCCACTGTAAGGATCCCAGGAGATTCTGGCCCAAGACCCAAGCGAGTGGTTCTCAAAGTGTGGTCCCCGGGCCCTCAGCATAAACATCTCTTGGGAACTTAACAGAAATGCAAATCCTCAGGCCCCATCCAGATTTACCGAAACGCCAGGTGAGGCCCAGCAATCGTACTTCACACGCCCGCTCGACGTCCGACAGCCCCAGGAGGGAGAAGTGCTGATGACACTCTTCAGTGTCTCCTAGGACGTGCCTGCTAGAGGACCTGCCTTCTGAAGCGGGAGTCTGTGGCCCAGGGATATCTCTGTGGAGGATGCACTGGGGAGGGGGATTGAGAGGCAGGTCTTCTGCGCCCCCTTAGCCTGCACCACCAGAAAAGCCCGGGCCCACCATTTACCAGCCGCCTCCCCAGTGCCGTGCCTTGCCCACGTGGCTGCTGGCCCCATCACACCCAGCACACCATGGAGCTTTGGGTCCTTGTCCCCGGCCCCTGGCTGCTGCAGGTCCCACTCCTCCTGCCTCACGGCCCCCTGCTTGCTCCCACCCAGGGCACAGGTCCAGCTGCTGCCCTGTCCCCCCCTCCCTCCCCCAGGGCCTCAGGTCACCCCAGCCTCAGCCAGCTTGCCACATGACCCTCCAGGCCTCTCCCTCTCGACACAGCCCAGCACGTCTCGTCCCCACCGGCCACCCCTCCCAACCACGCCACTTCTCTGGGGAGCCAGCATTCCCGCCCGTCCTGCAGCGTCTCTGCTGATTCACTCTCTATCAGTGTCCTTCCAAAAGCCTGGCTCAGGTCCCCCAAACAGACCAGGCCAGAAGCCGATGAGAGTAATTGCTGCCATTTATCAAGTACTCACTTAATGCCAGGAATGCGCGAGTCCTTTACACCAGTCACCTCCATAACTCACAAATCTGCAAGGGGGCGTTATGACCCCTGCTTGACAGATGAATGAACTGAGGCTCAGGAAGGGGGAGTCCTAGGGTCACACAGCGTCCCACAGCCAGGGAGGGGGGAAGCTGGGGTGTGAGCTCACTGCCTGTCTGGCCCCAAAGCCAGCTCCGTCTGTCGCCCCACGCTGCCTCCTCTGGAGAACCCCCGAGGAAGTGGGGCCAGCACACGGGCCGCCTGAAGGGGGAGTCTCTGGAGCTGGACACGGCCGACATGTTTTCTAGAAACAGGAAACGTAATATTGACCGTGAGGTTGTTTCCCGCCTGGTCTGTGTTAGTTCACCTTTTCCCCGAATCTTCAGGACAGGTGTGCTCCAGCTGATAGCCTCTGACGCTGGACCTTCAGAGCACCGGGAGAGAGGGCACGGACGAAGGACCCCTTCTCCCCCCATCTCCCGGGAGTCCCTACTTCTCTGTGTGCTTGTTAAGGGACAGGAGACCAGACGACTTGGGGACATCAGAGCACAGAAGTAATAGGGAAATGTCAACCCCTTCCTCAAGTCCTCACTGAGAGGACAGCCTGGCCTGGCCCTGCAGCCCCCAGGCCTCTCTGTCTGTGCATCTATGTCACTAACTTCTGGGAGGGGGCCTGTGTCATCCCACACTGCACAAGGGATCCTGGGCCATGTGGCTGTGCCTTCCAGCCTGGGATAGACCCTCCTATGCTAACTCCCCAAGGCAATTAAACATACTTGAGTTTTAGTTTTTAAAATTGTAACCTCCATATGCAGTGCTCAAAACTCTAAAAACATGTGGAGCATGGACTTAACATCATCGAATTTGGTTAGAATTATAAACACTATTTAGGAATGTGTTTATTTTGTACAGCCATCTTTGAAAGTGGGATGCAAGTCTGATCATTCAAGAAGCCAAAGCATCATCTAACCTGCTTAACGGCTGTACCAGGAACCTGGACTGGCTTTGAGAACGGGAGATATTGACAACTTGGACTGGGTTCAAGTTTGCTTTTAATTTGACTTACTCCTGAAGCATCAAAGAAGCAACACGAAGCATGAACAGGAGCTAAGAAAGCCTCTGCGTGGACCACTGTCCCCATGTAAATTGCTCTCTGACATCTCAGTGGGGAGCGATGCAGGCCGGGCTGGAGGGGCACAGAGCTGCGACACGCCCCCCACCACTGGGTGTTGAATTCTCGCTGTGTGGCACTGGGCACCCTCCCCACATCTGAGGCTGTCCTGCAGTCCTTCCCATGTCTGCCCTCTTGGGAACTTTCCACGGGCAGCTTAGGCGTGGCCTGCCACACTGACAAGAGGCCAAAATAATCCCAACAATAAAGGAAATTATTTAAAATGGCATCTTTTAGAATGTCTGTTGTCTGTTTCTTGGCAAACTCTGTATTCCCCACACATGAGAAGTCCTCAGATGGACAGAGCCACAGGGCAGCTTCAGTGGCCTCTTCCTACCTCCTCCCTCCCCGTCTAATGCCTCCACCCAGTTCCAGCTCTGAGGAGCTGCCACTCATGCTGCCTTGTGTCCAGACCAGACAGGGACATTTGTCACAGGAGGGGGCACACCCGGAAGAGTGCTGGTAATTGTTTCATAACTGGCTCTCTCATGGCTGATTTCTGTAGACTTTGCAGATTTCCCTGGTGTACATGTTCTCACCATGGCCGATTTTCAGTTACTAACCTGACGTCACCAAACAGGGAGTTGGGAAGAGACACACACCATTTATAGTGTTTCTGTCATATAGCTACAAAAGATGTAAATAACATCAAGTGCACGAATAATAGGAAAATGCATTAAAATATTTAGAAAGTGCTGAGTTTTTGTTCTTACCTTTGGTTTTGATATAATTTATTCGATTGTCATATTCTATCATTTAATATTTAATAATGGCTGTCTTTGACAACTGGCTCACAAAATTCCTGCAAATTTAACAGTGGGCTCTCAGGAACTGTGGCCGGCCAGCTCCAACACATTGCTGCGTGAGCCCAAATGGGGAAATGCAAAGAGCATGCCCCTGAACCCAGACCCAGGATGGTTTCTTGACATTTCCAAACAAGATAGCCTTTAAATATGCACATTTTTTGCTGACTGCTAGTAGGTCCCACACCCACAAATGTACCTAATGTTGCACAATGCAGTTAATTCACAAAAAGGATGGCTGGGCACTGGCGCCTCCCACTACAACCTCAAGGTGGCGCTCTAACAGCAGACCTTGAATGGAAGGTTCAGAGCAGGAGCCACAGCAGTTCTTCAAAGCAGACTGGGCGCCCTTAAGAACACAGTTCAAAAGGAGCACTCTGACTAAAGCTTTGTGTCAAGAGGTTCTTCTCTCTTGCCCCATAATTCCCAAAACCCAAGCCTGGCTTCATCAGAAGGTCCACGGCAGAGTGGACGTGTCCACCTGCCCTTGGATCACAAAGGCATTTCACCCTGCTGTAGGTCAGCTTAACTCCTTTCAATTTAGGCAACAAAACAATCCTCTTAAAGTTCTCAAACCAACCACCATCACTCGTGGTCCCTGATTTCAAAGCCATCCCAGGACCTTCAGCTCCTGTTGCTTCCCTTGGCAACATCACAAATTGCCACATCATGGATGAACTTGGGGGATGGAGGAAGGTGCTTGCCAACAGCTGCAGTAGCAATCGGCCAACACTAAAGGTCCAGCATGATTTAGATCTGAGGCAGATCTTGGTGCCCAAACCAAACAGGAGTATGAGGGGAAAAGAGACTAACTCCCACTGGGGAGACCAGGGCAAGGCAGGGCCTTGAATGAGTCTTCAGAGAGGGATAGAATTTCCCTGACAGGGATGGAAGGTGAGGTTGGGGCACCTCAGGGCCACGATTCCCTCTCTCAGAGAGAATTATGTCCCTGCTGCCCCAGCTGTGGCCACTGACTCTCTGCCCAATGAGATGTGAGGTCCAGTGATACTCAGTGAAGACACCTTGGGGCAGAGTTGCACGCAGCCCACAATGGACACTGGGGGTTGTTTGTACCCAAAGTTTTACTTGGTCTATCTTGATTGATAACAGGGGGAGACAAGACAGTGTGAGCAAAGTTCCAGGAGTCAGATAATGCAGGGCATGTTGGGGAAAGGCACAGAGCCCAGTGCAGATGGAAAGTAGGGTGGTGTGCCAGTAGCCAAGGTAGAAGAGAGATGGGGCCAGGAAGGTGGCTTGAGGACAGATTCTGAAGTGTTCTGAGCATTGCATTCTCATAACCCCTGCTGCCCCTTCCACACACACCAGGTGGTCCCTCAACACCACCCATTTAGGGGACTACAACACCCCATTCCCCTGAAACAAAGACAGGTGCTAGCCTGCCCTGAAGGAGCTTAGATCTACTGAGAGAAGGCCGCACCCAGGCAGATCACCAACTAGAGACCACTAATTAGACCAGAGCAAGCTGTTTCAGTATTGACTCATTCTCACCCTAACAGGGCAGCTAGGAACAGCCGTAATTCCTTGCAAATCTGCAAAGCTCTATCACATATTTGTCTCCTCCATCGTCCACCACACCCTGAGCTTGTCTGAGAACACGCGATTTAGTGGCTTCCCTGTGGGAGCAGGGTCCTCGCCCCAGAGTCCGATTCTCAACTGTCTCTGTTTCACGGACCCTTTGGTCATCTGAGGAAACCTATGGAGCCCTCCTCAGACTGAAGTTTTTAAATGCATAAAGTAAACCACAAAGGGTCACCAAGGAACCTAATTATTTGTCAAAAGGATTATCAAGTGCTTTTTAAAAATTGTGCTAGGTGCTTCTTCATTAACACATTAAATAACAAAGATCTAGTAGAGGCATATAACACGTGGAATTTTGAAGTAGATATTTAAGAACATCTACAAAAAAAAATAATGTGATGTAAAAATATCTGTGATTTCTATGGGTGACAAGTCACAGGCACTGCTAACACTATTTAGTTTGTTGCCTCTGTTCGTACTTGAAGATGATGCTAAATTTCAGCCAGAGATTGATGAGAATAAGGACATGAACGTTTTCCTATACAAGTTTACTGACCCCTTGACCCCCTAACCCACTTATGAATCCCTGGTCCGAGCCGCCCTGTGATTCACTCTCTCTGCTACTCGATCAGTGCCTTGGTGAACCCATCAATTACTGTTATGATTATTAAGGCTGCTCAGTCAGCCCTGAGTGACGTCACACTGCACATGCTCAGATGCTCTCCTGGCTCTCTCTAGTTTACCCCACCCAGGGAGAAGTGCTCCTCTGGATGAAATGTCTCAATAAAGGCCAAGGGCAGGAATGGGGGAGGGGTGGCAGCAGCAACCACGTGGTCGTGGGTCCAAGGTGAGGTCAAGGGTGGCCTCTCCTGCAGTCTGTCTCCGGTTCTTGGGAAGTGTTCTGATTGCTTAATTGTTGCTAAAAGGATCAAATTCAAAGCACTCAGCCTCTCCCCTGCCACTCTCTCGCCTCACTCCTGTTTTTAATCAATCTCCCAGCTGTCAGCCACACCGAGAGCTCCAGAGGCTGCCACAGCCTCTGTCTTTCCCGGTGGCCCGAGGCCACCTGTGCTGAGCCTGCTCACGGGACCTTGGGTCCAGTTACTAAATCCGACTCGACGCAGAAAGAATTTCCTAAAACGAGATTCAAGATGTGCCAACCATAAGAGAGAGGACTGATTTACTTTACTATGTTAAAATTAAGAACATAACGTTCATCAAAAAATGCCAAAAAGACAGTAAAGAATGTCTCAACCTGGGAGATGGTATTCATTACACCTATAACTGACCAAGGTCTAGTGTCCAGGGTGAATAAAAACTCCCACAAGTCAGTCTTAAAAATGAGAAAAAGGCAGTGACCAGGCACTTCACAACAGAGGCCGCACGAAGGGCAAAGGGACATTCGTAGAGATGCTCGACCTCAGTTGCGACCAGGAAAACACAAAGTGAGACCACAGCTGGAGTTTCTCTGTGTGTGGCTGAACCTGCAGCCCAGGCTGTCAGTCTGGCTGCAGATGCTGAGCCCACGTGTCTGCAGAAGCAGAGGGGGAAGGAGCAGCCACCAGACAGGGCAAGCAGGGGGTCCAGAGGGGCCCCCGTCCTGCGGGTCCTCGACCTGCTGGTATCTCTCCGTGGGCACCGTGAGCACCCTGTGCCCTCATAACATGTCCCCCTTGTGCTTACACTGACTCCAGATGAGTTTCTTTTTTAAAAAATTATTGATAAATTTGACTTTATTAAAATTAAAACCTTTCCCCCTTCAAAAGACAAATAAAATAGGAAGGCAAGCCACAAATTAGGAGAAAATATAAATGTGTATCTTATAAAGGGCTTGTGTCTAGAATATATGAAGAACTTCTAAACTCAATAACAAGAAGATAAACAAATTACCAAAAATTAACGGGCAGGGCTGGCTAGTTAAAGCACTGTGTTATAGCACCAAGGTCAAGGGTTCAAATCTCTGTACCAGCAAGCTGCCAAAAAATAAAATAAGGGGCAAAATATTTGAATAGGCACTTCACCAAGGAAGAGATTTAGATGGCTATTAAATACCTGAGAGATGCCGAACCTTATTTGTAACTGGGAAATGAAAATTAAAACCTGAATGAGATACCACTAGGCCCTACTAGTGGTTCGATTCAAAGACTGACAAATACCAAGTACTGGTGAGTTTGTAGAGAGTTTCTATGACTCACAACCCAGAGAATCCCAACCAGTCAAGGACCAGCCCAAGACTCTGAAGGCCGGATATGGGACAGGATATCCTACTGGCCTTTGGGACGAGTGTCCTGAAAGCCTTTATTGTGCCCCGTCAAAAGCCAGGGGCGGGGGGTGGGGGAGCAGTAAATTCTGGAATTTCTGGAATACAGGCAGGTGCTGATGCCTTTGCCCAGGCGCCACTGATCGCCAGATCCTAGTGCTGCTGTGGGAGGGACGAGGAACAGCCCAGCCCAAACCTGCAGGTGGAGGTGGTGACTCGGGCACATGGAGCGAGTCATGGGCTCTGGTGCAGTCCTGGCTGCTGGCAGAGCCTGGCACCAGTGCAGAGAGTCACAGAGAAGCAGCCCTGCCTCAGTCACCACCCTCAGCCCAGGACTGCCGGCCCCCACCCAGATCCCCGCCTGCCACCCTGGCTCCCCCCTAAGACTCCTCTTCAATGCAAGGGTCAGCAGGTGCCCACCCCTGCTCACTCCCAGGTTCAGGGGAATGCCCGCTTGTGCTCTGCTGTCCACCCACATCCTGTGTTTGTCATCTCCCTACCCCCTGACACATAGACACACAACCCCACATACCCACCTACCCCCTGAGCACTGTCACCCCCTCCTCAGGAAATTGTCCCAACCATCTACCAGATATCCCAGCCAGAAGACAGGGACCCACTTGATCCCCCCACCCTGCTGAGTGCCTCTGCCTGCCCCACTGCTCTAATACCCTGAGAATCAGCCTGTGCCTTCCCCTCCCCCTCCCACACCACGGACTGACGGTCTACCCCTCGACCCCCACCCAAGGGGTCTAACTTCTGTTCCCTGCCTACATCCCTGTGTGGCCCCAGGAGACATCCAAAGTCATCTGCCAGTTATGAGGCCTCTGCTGATCTAACTGCCACCTGTGCCCTGAGAATGTTTTTAGCCCCAGGAGGTTCACCTATGAGGTTAACATCAGAGAAGCCCCACATGGAACTTGTCAGGTTGTTCTGCAGGTGACAGAGAGGGTTCTGCAGAAGAGGCTTTCAGCGGAGCTCAGCAGGTGGGGGGACGAGGTGAGGACCAGAGCTGGGCCAGGTCCAGGCAGGCTCCGGGAGAACAGCCATGACCTGGGGTGTAGTGGGGCTGGGGTGGGGATGGGTGGGAAAAAGCTGGAACAACTCGGCTTGGTCCTTAACCTGGGCTCAGGGCCAGGGGGAGTTCTGAGGAGAAGCTCCAGGGGTCTGTTAGGCACGTGTGCGTGTGAGCACATTTTTCTAGAAAAAAGATTCAATGCTCTTGCCAGAATCTCACAGGGCTCTCTGATACAAGAAAGGTCTAAATCACTGTTCTCATGGAAAAGTGTTTGTCCTCATTTATAATTAAAGGCATGTAAATTGAAATCGATGAGCTATTTTTCACCTCTCTCAGCTATGTTCATCCCTGCCTGCCCCTGAGAATATCCTAGGGAGATTTCTAAGTGCCAACGCCCAGTCCCCTCCCATCGCACACACGTCAGATTCCAATTTTGGTCTGGGATATGGAGTATGGTACAGGAATTGGCCTTTTAAGAAAGCTCTTCAGTTAATTATTTATTTATCTATCTATTTTTTCACCTGGCCAGCACAGGGAACTGAACCCTTGACCTTGGTGTTCTAAGGCTGTGCTCTAACCAACTGAGTTAACCAGACAGCCCTCCCCAACTACTTCTGACTGCAGTCAAGACTGAGAACCAGTGACCTGTCAGAGTGGCAAAAGGCACAAAGCTTCCAGTCTGTCTTATACATCTGGGCGACAGTACAGAGTGGTTACAAAGTTCTTTGGAGAACAATCTGGCAATGAATATCAAAGCTAAAAGTGCTTCTACCCTCCGTCCACTTCCAACTACTTTGTGGACAGGAGAACTTGCACCAGTGCTTAAAGTGTGTACACAGGACACTCACCACCCACTGCTCCTAATAAGCAAAAGATTAGTAAGAACCCCAACTTCCCCAGCAGGAGCATGGTGCACCCACATAATAGAATACTCTGTTGCCAATAGAAAGCGCTCCCAGGCAGCTCTCTGAAATCCGATGTGGAAGGTTCCAACATCACCAGCAAATGCAAACGAGGACCCCAGCGGAGGATGTGGTTTTGAACGTATACACGCATATCTGTATTTGTATAGGCATCCAGAATCTCTGGAAGAATCTTATTTCTAAAACCTCTCAACAATTATTGCCTTTGGGAGAGAAAACCATGGAGCTGGGTGGGAGAGGGACTGTTTTCAGCAGCATCCCCCTTCTGCATTGTTTGAATTTTTGTCATGAATATGACTACTTTTTCGAAAAAATAAAAATAAACTAAGAAGGTGCAAAGAGAAGAAGAGAGAAGGAGGGAAGAGAAGGACAGACAGCTACTTGGCACAGGGTCCAAGACATGGAGGGCCTGGTCACGGAGGGGATAAGGGAAGAGGAGTTGGCAGGAGTGGGACACCCTGAGCTCAAAACTGGCTTCAGCGTGGGGTGGGGGAGCCCTCAATGCCCCTGGCTCAGGTCAGACCCTGAAGGCAGGAGTCGGTGGGGCCCCGGGTAGATGTGGGGCAGTGACTTGGCCTGAAGGGGTAGGAGGGCTTCAAGGGAGGTGTGGCTGGGGGCAGGTGGAGGCTGCAGGAAAATCCCCCTCTCATGCCACCTCCATGCAACACCTTTAAAATACATCTGAAGATGCTACACCAAAAATAGAGGCAGGAAAAATATCTGTGTCACGGCACAAACTGGAAGCCAAAGCACATCCATATCCCAACTCTGCTCTGGCCGAGTTGATCAAAGCACATCCTGCAAAATTCTAGACCCTGGTGAGCAGCGGGAAGCGGCTGTGCGCACAATGTCCTGCAAACAACGCCCTCTTGTGGTGCAGTCGGTGAACTGCGCTCGGGTCCACAACTGGGCCGCTTGTGTGTTCAGAACTGGAGAAGGAAAAAGTACAATTTAATTCTGAAGTGAAAACAAGTACTCAATAGAAGTACAGATGCAAACACAAAATTCATATTTTAAATACAATTCATGAACTGGCTCCCAAGTAACTCTTCCCCCTACGTAAAACAGCTTGTTTTTTCCCCCAAAATATATATTCTCATTGTAACAAATAATATCGAAAAGCACTAAGAAGGGACACCTGCTATCACCAGGCTGTGATCAATAGCTCTGTCAGCATTTTGGTGAGTGTCCCTCCAGACTCTGTGAACACACACACTCAGAGATAAATGCAAACCTGCAGCAGTGGGACCCTGCAACACACTCCGTTGTGTAGCCTGAATTTTTCTCTCTCAATAATTGTATTTTGGACATCTGCACAATTAATACATACTACGTCATCATTTTTAATGCTTTAAATTGTAAAAGTTATACTTGTGAAAATATGCCCACAGATAATACCACACAAATGAGAGAAACTATCCATTAATAGTGAACTGGTTGAGTCAATTACGGTACATCCAGCAGAGTACAATGCAGCTATTAGCCTAATGCACTAATGTGGCTGTATGTCAAAATCATATCATACAGTGAAACAAATTTACATTACTCAATAATAGGTATAGAATTATCTGATTTTACCTTATTTTATGTAAATATTATATATATATATAAAATAATTTAAAAATAAATATTTTTGATATAAAAATATATAAAATATATATACGCCTCTATCTGAGGAGAAAATGTTTCTTCAAAGACACTCAAGAAACTCTTAGGGAAATAGGATAGGGAAGGTGAAAGATGAGTACAAATTTTACCTTTTACTTTTTCTCCTGTCCATTGTATGATTTTTAAAAATAGTATCTTCAATGATATTATTCCAAAGCCTGAATTAAATAAACCATGACTTAATTAAATAATCCCCTGTTGATGAAAACTCAGGTTGTTCACAGTTTTTCTACTAGAAGCAAAGCTGTGACGGCCACCTTGTGTGTGAGTCACTGTGCACTCGTCTGACGGTCTCTGGATAAATTCCCAGGCGTGAAGTTGCCAGGTCAGTTTTTAACAGTACGTTATCCGTGACGCTATCAACACACCACACAGGAACACTGACATGCCTGCTCTCCACCCACGTGGGCTTTTCTAACTCCTAATGTCTGTTTCTAGGTGAGGAGGGCATCGCCTCTGGCCATGCTTGGCACCCTGGCAGTGCTGTGCCCAGATGTCCCTATTATGGCCACATGTCCACGTCCACTGCCATCCTCTCTGCCTTCGGTCTATTCTCCCACAGCAGCCAGTGTGAGTCTTTTCCATCAGACCCTGCTCACGCCCTGCCTGCGGTTTCACTCCACTACTGGAAATCAATCCAAGGTCCTGCATGCATGGCCCATGGAGCCCTACACGATGTGAGCCTATTCTCCCACAGCAGCCAGTGTGAGTCTTTTCCATCAGACCCTGCTCACGCCCTGCCTGCAGTTTCACTCCACTACTGGAAATCAATCCAAGGTCCTGCATGCATGGCCCATGGAGCCCTACACGATGTGAGACCTGATGACCTTCCTAACCTGTATCTTCCCCCTGTCCCTGCCCTCACTCCACACGGGCCACACGCTGGCTGGCTTGCTGTCCCTCGCTCTCGGAGCACACTCCAGCCCCAGGGCCTTTGCACGTGCTGTTCCCTCCACCTGCAATACCGATCCTCTAAATAGTCACAAGACCTCAGCTCAAATGTTTCCTTTCCAACCACCGTGCTGTAAAGGGCACTCTCCCCTCCCAGACGCTATCTCATTATCTACTTTTCTTTTTCTTCACAGGCCTGAGATTGTACCTGACATCTACATGCTCCTTTGTCTTTGATGTTCCTCCCTCCCTAGGTTAGAAGGGCCACAAGAGCAGGAGCCTGCCTTGCTTGTGCTGTGTCCCCAGCACCCAGGACAGGGCCTGGCACGGTTAGACCCTCCATGAGTGTGTGTTGCTTGAATGAATGAAAGCTGTGAACACGTGGATGTCCAAAGCTTGAACAGACAAGATATGCATTTCTCTCAACTGCTCCAGAATGAGGTCAGGTGTCTTTAAATCTTTTCCATAGATGAAGCTTTATCAAGAAAATCTGACAGAACCTTTTAAATGCAACAATTTAGGAGAAAAATCGCATCTAGGTTATTATTCAGGAAAAATACCTTTCCTCCAAACTGGAGCAGCACATCCTCCCAATGTACCTGCTCCTTTAGAGAAAAGCAGAAAGGTTAATGTCGCCCCATCAGAGTAAAGGAGCCAATTAGTGCAAGCGTGATTCAGAAGAAGAATAGAGGTTAATTGCCTGGAGGCCACACGTCTCAAATGCCTAATGCTATATCATTATTCTTTAGCTACATATTATTCATTCCATACACTTAACTATTCCACCTTATTACTAATTAGTAATTCCTTATCCTTACATTTTACCCAATTCAGGCTGTCATCATAGGACCCTCCTCAGCCCCCGTATTCCCCAAAATGTAACAAAATTATTGAGAAAAGGTTGGCACAGCCTCTTCACTACCTCCCACCTCCACCCCCCACCAGCATCCCCAGGCTCACCTCTCCTCTTCCTTAGGAGTGCGGTTTCCCTGGCTTCTGTCTCAGCAAAGATGCTTCCCTCCTGCCCCAGGCATTCCTAATAATCTACCTGTCCCAGGCACAGGCGAAGCTTATTTACTAATCGGGCAGAAGATGCGAATTCTTCCTGCTCAGGTATCCCTGTTCTCTTGAAAAGACCCACAACTTGGCACCTTGGAAATGTTAACAGATCAGAACTTCCTGGGAATGTAATAATAATAGTAACAATAATAATAACGCTGGCCATAAAAACTGTTTGAACATTTTTAGGTCTCATGCTAATGCATTTTACATGCATGATTTTAATCCATAGGACACCATGTACATGTATCTAAGCCCATGAGTGGGGCAACCCCAAATCCAGCCCCAGTTCTGCAACTACTCAGGATGGGAAAACGCATGGGAAAGGCATTTTCTCATTCAAGTTCCTCTTCCTGCGTGTAGGTTGTTTGAAATTGCTGTGCTCTAATCTCAGAGGCTCCTAGGTGCCTAGAAAGCCTTCAGAGCACCCTCCTCTTTTCGGCTGATATATATGGGGATTGAAACCATGTTCCCCCTTCTCCTCATCATAGACACATGGGTGAGAATATGGAGAACGCAAAACTAGCCAGAATCCCAGCCGCGCTTTGGACTTGCTGGGTGGCAGAAATTCTGCCCTAAGAAATGACACCGTTTTCAGGGTTGTCTCTGAAATCACAGCAGCAAGACAAAGTACCTGATGTGGAGGCCTGTGTTTCTTCTTCTTTTCGTGGGGTAAAGATGCTTCTGATAAAATGGACTGGGGAGTGGTTCCTCTTTTTCTGGAATTAATAGTCATAGATTATGAATCAATTATGTGTACTAAAAGACAAGCTTGGAAACACATGCAAGGAACAAGAAACTATAAAGAAAGACCAAACAAATTTGGCAAAGGACAAAATAAAATTTCTAGGACTGAAAAATGTAATAATTAAAGCTAAAACCTACTGGATAAGAGGATCAGTAATTGGAAGATAGATCTGAATGATTTACTCATCAAGGGAGAATTGGAAAATATGAAAGGAGGTTAAGAGATGATGAATATAAAGTGTTTAAAGCTCTAGAAGAAAAACGAATGTCACAGAGGCAGTATAAGAAGAGATAAGGGCTGAGAACCTACCAGAAATAATGAAAGCTATCAATCCCTGAATTCAAAAAGCCCAATAAATGCAAAGCAGGAAAAAAAGAAGAAATTCATGCCTGACACATCACAGTGAAACTGCTGAATACCAAAGACAAAAGGAAGATTTTAAATGCAGTCAGGAAGAAAAGATAGATAACCTTCAACAGAGCCAACAGTCAGACTGACAGCTGACTTATCAGCAAGAATGGAAGTCAGAAGAATGGTATAATACCCTCAATGTGCTGAGAGAAAAATAGCTATCAACCTAGAATTCTGTGCGCAGTGAAAATATACTTCAAGAACAAGGTAAAATAAAGACATTTTCAAACCAACAAAAACTAGGAGAACTTGCAACCAGCAAGCCACAATAAAGGAAACTCTAAAGGATGAATTTTAGGCAGAAGAAAAGTGATTCCAGTTTGAAGATCTAAGATGTAAAAAGGAATAAAATGCACAGAATTTAAATAAAAATTGACTGTATAAAACAACAATGATAATATCTTGTAGAGTTAAAGAAAACAAAATAGAATTAAAAGATACCATGACAACAGTATGCAAATCAGGAGACAGAGAATGAAATTAAAGTGTTCTGACTGCCTTGTATTGTGCAGAATGGTAATGGCATTGGATATCTCTAGATTTTGATGAATTAAGTTAAAATTATAATTTCTACGGTAGCCACTAAAATAATGAAAACAGAGTATATAACCTCCAACCTACTAGAAGGGGAAAATGAAATGAGAAAAATAATTGAAAAGATAAAAAGAAAGGAGAGGAAAAGAAAGATCAAAAAGCATAAAGTGAAATGGTACAAATTCTAAAGTATCAACAATTACAATAAATGTAAAGGGACAAAATGCTCCTAGTAAAAGATAAAGATTATCAGATAAGATTTTTTTAAATCTAACTATTTGCTATTTACAAGAATCACAACAAAAACGTAAAGATATAGGAAGATGGGAAGTAAAAAAAAGGGGGGGAATATATACAAGGTGAGCAAAGAAACTGTTAATGAAATGACTACATATTGGACCATAAATCAAATCCCAACAAATTTCTAAGGATCAAAAACATACAGGACATGTTCTCTGATCACAATTCATAAATCAGAAGTCAATAGTAAAAGGATAATTATTTTTTAAATTCACATGTTTGGAATTAAGAAACACATTTTTAAATAATCCTTTGGTCAAAGAACAAATCATAATAAGGATTAAAAAAATATTTAGAACTGAACAATAAAGAATATATTTCATATGAAAACATGTCGGATATAGCTAGAGCAGTGAAGAGAAACTTATGGCTTTAATTGCTTACATTTTTAAAAATAATAAAAAGAAGAAAGGCTGAATATTCATGAGCTAAGTATCCCTCTTAAAAGCTGGATAAACAAAAGCAAAATAAATTCAAACTCTCTCACAGCAGGTCTTTGTGGATTTCAGTTCACCTTCACACCCCAAAATGCAAAATGGCCTTCTCTACCCTGGTCGGGGCTCTTCCATTCCTGAGTCAGTTTTTCTCCAAACACAATAGGCTGTCTACTGGTAGTAAGGAAGATGATTTTCAGTGGCACTTGGGCACATAGTTATTTTAATAGATTTTTAAAATAGTTTCCACCTATTTAAGACAGGTAATGATAGTTTTCTATTTATAGCAGTGAAATAAGATTTCCTTTTAAAATATGTTTATATACTAAGAGGATGGAATTCAAAGGAAAGTATTAGACAAATAATGGTACAGTATTATTTGCCAAAAAAATTCATTTCTAAAATGAAAATAATAGCTCCTGTTTCATAGCATTAGTATGAGGATTAAATAAGTTATACTTATATAATATATTAAATAATATATCTGAATTAATATATTACTTGGAAAGCATCTGAGCAGTCCCTGGTACTTAACAAGGACTCAGTCAACGTTAACTGTTATCGTCATCATCATCATTACATTACTTGAATGGTTAAAACTTGGGAAACACCAACTAAGGCTCCAAAGACAAACTTAGACGGACAACAAACCCCGCAGGGCAAAAGTAAGAGTACAGAAGGCTGGTCTCTGCAGCTCCCTCTCCCTTGGCGTACCCTTCCTCCCCTGGCCTGTGGGGCTTGCTGCTCCAGGACTCGGCCTCACGTCCCTTCCCTGGCATGTCCCACCCCATGCATCCCCCCATCCAAACCAACTCAGCCCAGAATCCAGACAAACTCATTCAAGCCATGGAACGGAGTGTAGGGCTGATGGGGCTTAGAATGTTGCCCCAAAGCTTCTTGAAAATCTTCATTGAAGAGGACAAAAGGCTTTAACACTGAAAGAGAAGACCCAGTTGTAGACTTCTCACCATCCTAGCTGAATCGCAGGGCAGAGATTTGGGGCAAGGTGTCCAGTCCTGGGGCATCTCCTAATGCTGAGACCCTGAGCCCAGCCCCCCCTCTGCTTGGGGTGGAGAGCATGGTCCTGGAGCAATCTAAGGGCACCCTGCTGAGGGTAACTGGCCTGTAGGATCTGACAAGAATGATATCTTTGGGTGTTTGAGATCTTTTCTCACCAGGAAAACTTCTGTCATTTTCAAACTCTCAATACATCGTTTTCCCTCCTTCTTCAAAGACGATTCGCAGAGTTAGTTGGGGCCTTCTCCACTGCGACACTTTTATTTTCCATGAACGATTGTTCCTGCTCCTCGGGGGCTCCTCTTGGTGTCTTCCAAGAAAACCCCACAGAAGGGAAACGCAACAGCGTGGGATACATTTCCCATCCCTAGGAGCTGGCTGAGCGCACTGACTCTCTGCAGCCACCAGGGGGAGCTACAGCTTTCTCTTTGGAGCCCAGAACTGAGCTGCCTGAAGTTCCTGAGCTGCTCCAGGACTGTCATGCTAAGCAGAGGGGCTCGTGGGACACCAATAGACACACAGTGGGACACGTCTGTGTGAATCCTCTCTACTTAGCGGGCTGGTGCATGGGGCTGACAGAGCCCTGCCATGAGGTCTGCTTCTTCACTTGGACCCTTACGTTGTGGGTCCCCATCCTTGACCCACCTGGGTCTTACTCTGACTCTGGGACAGAGGAAGGACCCACGGACCAGGAGTCAGACACTTGGGTTCCTTATGATTGTCAAATATGCACTATGAATTAGGTGCTGCCGCTCACTCCGGGAGCCTAGCAGGGGATGACAGACCTGAACAAATCACTTGCAATTAAAAGTTTAATAGAGAAAATCACTTTGCAATTAAAAACGTAACAGCCCAGGCGCTAAGAAGGGAAAATTCATCAACTCTCTCTAAGGATTGGCACTGGGGAAGGCGTCCCAGAGAACCAGAAGGGACAGCTGGCTTTGGTCAGAAGCCCAGACAGAAGGACCCTCCCAGCAGAGGCCACAGTTTGGGTAAAGACACTACAGTGGAAACT
Organism: Galeopterus variegatus; assembly: GCF_000696425.1. NCBI lineage: Eukaryota > Metazoa > Chordata > Mammalia > Dermoptera > Cynocephalidae > Galeopterus > Galeopterus variegatus. Next base: position 84,779 of record NW_007728335.1, read on the forward strand.
TTGAGTAGTTTAGATATCAGGAAAGCTCAGCGTTTGGGGAGAGAGGGAAGGCAGAGGCTGGAACACGATCAGGCGGGGCCTTCTAAGCCAGGCTGAAGGGTTTGACTCTGATGCTGTTTCGGCGTTGGCGTGACATGACCAGGCCACTCACCTGTGGTGTGGACGGTGGAGGGGATGGAGCGGACAGGTGAGGGTAGAGGCAGGAAGCCTGGTTAGGAGGCCCCTGCCCTCTTCCAGAAGCCCTCTAAGATGACATGGCCACCAAGGTGAACAATCATGCTGGTTTGCCCGATTTGGGAGGGGCTCCCAGGACTCAAGACTTTTAGCTTTAAAACCAGGAAAGTCCCATGGCAAACTGGGACAAGTTGACTCCCCTACTAGCCACTAACATAGCTGTGTCCCTCTCCTGATCTTACCTTTTCTGTCATAACTTTACCTTTCTCGTTTGTGATCATAACCCAGGTCAGCAAGTTTCGAATGAGTTTCAGTAGCACAGCACCGTCGTTAGACAAAATCATACCCAGAAATCAGCATAGAAAACACACAAAGGTGGAGCCATTGAGGTGAAAGTAAAGGAAGAGATAGAGATGGGGGCGCAGGACTGACAGCCACTGACCCAGACAGTTAGAGGGTCTCCCCAGCTTTATGAATGTAGCCAAAAAACCCAACTGAATTCAAATGAATGTTCTGGTCCAATTACAGACTACACTAAAGAGTAACATTTAAACCCTCTCCAAAATCGGTCCACTTCTTTGAACTGGGACTAAGTCCATATTGTTTCTCTAGTTTTTGTCTTGGAATAAAATCTAATCCCTCTGTGAACTGACCTTGAGCCAAATGATCACTTCCTTCTGCTTGAGATCCTGGCAATGCACTGCCCAGCCAGAGCCGTCCGTGACCATTCTGTCTGACCTGGGCCATGGTCAGGGGGAGGCAGACAGGGCCAGCTGGTGGGACACCCAGGAGCTGCTGCCACTCCCTGAGCTATGTGCTCCCTATGGGGGCTGACTTCTCCTTCCCATGGTCAGGATACCTGTTTCAATGTCCCAGGCTTGAAGCTATCTCTCACCCCTGGACATGGATGTGGCTGGCTTTGCCCTGACCCTCAGCACCAGGCAACTGACCATGTCTGAGCCTTGAGCTGTCTTCAATCCCCCCCGCAGAGCCATGTGCACAGCTCTCAGCACTGTCCATGGTTTTCTCTGGTCACCTTCCAACCTTTTCCCTGAAAACAGGGGCTTCTGTAGTTTCATCCACTAGACAGCATCTTGGGACCCAGCTTGTAGGTTAAATATTGCATTTGGAGGCAGGAGGTGTGGGTTCAAATTCTACCTTCCCACATACTGCTGGGTGACCTGGGCAAACACACACACACACACACCGGGGTCATTCCTCTGTTCTTACAAGGCCTGATCCAATGGGCAGGGAACTGCAAGCTGCTACTAGGGAATATATTAAACCTCCTAGCTTTCAGGAATCTACTCAGTGATGACCATTTGCTTTTCTGTGTCTCCTCGGGACTGCACACTCCAGGAGGGAGTCTGCACAGCTGCCTCCAAGTGCCTGACATGCAGTAGGTGCTCAGTGCGTGCTCAGTGAATGACTCTTTTCCCTTCATTCAGAAAGATATTGGGAAAACTTACGATGGGCCAGCCACTGTTCCAGGTGCCAGAAATATAGCAGAAAACAGAACAGACCGAAATATCTCCCTACGTGGTGCTTACATTCTACAAATAACCTACGAATGGATACATGGGCTGGTGAAGGTTTTCTGTTACTGTGGTTTGGTTTGGTTGTTTGGTTTTTTCCAGGGTATCCAATAGGAAACCCATTTCCTCCTACACTGATTCCATCTGTCCTTCCTAATGCCCACAATGGAAAAGGATGAAATTGAAAGACAAGAAAGCTGATACCCATGGGAACCACTGGATTCTTGTTAATAGAGGATTCCAGGTGAAAGCCACAGATGGCTCTGGCTTCAGTACTAGCCAAGAACATTTCCCCCAGCTGCACGTCAACCTTGGAGCGACACAAAAGCTTTCCATGATGGCCCCAGCCTTCCCACCCACTACCCCCAGGCCTGCTCTATCACGGGGCAGCTCACAGAGACTCAAGTGTGTGTCACCAGGTGGGTTCTACGGTCCTCCCCACTTCTACATCCTGCTGTGTCCTGAGAGCAGGATCTCAGCTCATCCTGAAACCCTGGCGCTCAATCGTGGGCACTGAGGCCAGCTTCAGAAAAGAGGGAGCCATGAGCCACCCAGCACCGCCCAGCTGTGCAACAACCCCTGCTGTGTCCAAGGCATTTCTCCTTCTCTCCTCTTCTCATGTGAATACCAGGCGATACCAAGAAACGCAAAAGTGCCTCGCACTCCATCTCTGGGATGGATTCTTGGCTGGAGGAAGTGGGGTCATTTACAGGGCGGCCTGGGTTCAGCATTGCCCATCACCATGCAGGTCTCAAGTCTGCACCGACACCTTCTCCATTCAAATGGAAACCCTCATCTAGACCCCGTCTGACTGCAAAAAGCGAGAGTGTCATCCAAAGATGCTGCCTTGCAAAATTCTCATTTCATTCCTAATGCACCAGAACTGTGGCAGGGGTGGGGGGCAGGGGGGCGACAGAGCAGAGGTGCTTCAAAAATCACATCTCCTTGCCCGGGACACCGCCTGCCTGCAATTTGCTCTGACTCTCGGTCTTTTTTATCTGTTTCAGAGGAATATGAATCACAGTTAAATTCTACCAAATAAACAAGCTGTGTTTTAAAGTTCTGTACAACCTGCAATTTTAGAAAGGTTTGATGTGGTTGACACTAAATTGATTTCAACACATCCTATTTCCGGTCTAATGCTGGGTTTCTTTCATCAAGAACAAATGTAGTCATAATGGCTTGATTTTAAGTGAATGGACTTAGCGTAAATACATAGGAAGCACAGGCACTCACATTAATTTTCTTCCTTTTTTTTAAAAATAAAAAAAAGTGTGTTTTACTTCTCAAAGATTAATTTCCCATGAAGTTTTCATGGCATGTGCATCTGAGGTTTTCAGGTGTAAACAAGCAATCCTGCTGCAAACTAAAAGCTCACTTGGGATTTTCATTTTCACCAGCAACAGAAACCTGATGCCTGCCAAGCTCAGGAAGTTGTCCTGGGTGTTAGAGCCCCTGTCCCAAGGGTGCTCAAGGGAAAGTTGGAGAAAGTGAATTCTTAGCATCTGGTCACCCCACACTGAAAAACTGGATACCCTGCCTTGCACTGGATCTAAAGTCAAGCATTCCCATCATCACGATAACTCAGAAGGACATAGCAACCACGACAATAAATTGCACAGAGAAAGAAAGTTTATTTCTTATCAACAAACCTAATACAAGAGTACTTCAAAAAGTTGGTGGACAAATAGAATTAAAAGATAATATGAATCTCTCTATGAACTTTTTGGTTTCTTTTTCTTTTCTTTTTTTTTTTTTTTGCTGGCTGGACAGTATGGGGATCCGAACCCACGACCTTGGTGTTGTAAGGCTGCGCTCCAACCAACTGAGCTAGTTGGCCAGCCCTCTGTGAACTTTCTGAAGTTCCCTCCTCTGTATTAAGTTTAAAAGTTCTGTGGCAAATTTATGCATGTGATAAAATATCACAGAACCACTCACCAAACGTAAAAAAAGGAGTGCATGTGAAAACTGATGAAATCCAAACAAGGCTGAGTTTACAATATTGCATCAAAGTCAGTCTCCTGGTTTTGATTGTTGTACTGTGGTTATGTAAGAGGCTGTCTTTGGGGGGTGCTGGGTAAAGGGTATGCTTATTATACCACTTTTCGTGTACAAAAAACGTACCATCACTGGTTGTACTATGTTTGTGACTTCTGTATGAGTGTAAAATTATTTCAAAATTAAAAGTTAAAAGAAAATGTGTGGGCTGGGTAGAGTGAAAACAGTCACACTGGTGAGAGCATACACTGGCACAGTCTTTCAGGAGAACAATCTCACAGTATCCACCAAAATGCAAATTCACTAACCCAGCAATTCAACGCCTGGGACCACACGCATACACACAAATACACACATGCACACAAATACACACATGCACACATGCTCTGGCAGGGAGCACACAGGGACAAGGCAGTGTAGTGAGAAAAGCCTGCTGGTGGGACTGGAAAGAGACTCTGGGCAGGAGGAAGACCCACGGGCCAAGGCCCAGGTAGCACCATCCCGTGTTGGTATCTGATGTCCACATGCACTCGCCAAGCTGAATCTGGGCATTCTAATAGAGCCCCCAAACGAAAACACCCTCCCCTTTAAGTCAGAGTTTCCAGGAAACATCCACATCCTAGACTTTCTGCATGGGCCTTTTGTTCCTGGGAGGTGCACTCTCCGTGCTAGAGAAGAGCCCTTCTTGGATGATATGTTCTGTGTCTCTTGGAAATGATCGGAGCATGAACTGTATTTCCAGAAACCAGCTGTTTCTCTTTTGAACAAGGCACATCTTTGTGCAAAATATATTCTCTTAAAGGAGACAAAGGGAAATGAGCTCCATGAAGGGCATAAATACCAAGTTTTCTTTCTCCTCTTCTCTGTTACCATGGTTCATTCATAATCTGTATTACACAAATAGGCCACTTGTAATTTCCTCCTCCAAATCTGGACATCTCTGTTTAAAATCCCCCCCCCTTTTGAAAATGACACAAGCAAGCCATTATTAGGTTCCTCCGTAAAAGATGCAAACCCATAAGTACACTGAGCAAAATGTGCACTTACCTACGTAGAGAGGTGCACACGCATCTGCATCCCATCTCCCTCCCTCTTTCCTCCCTTCCCTTGCTCCCTTCTTCCCTCCAGAAAGGGGGAGCATGCATTTTTTCTTTGAAACCACTTATTATTATTATTTTCTCCTCCTAGGTATTTCTAGGACTGATTTCCTGAAATTTTGAATGTATTTACTTGCTTCGTGTGTTGTTTTTGGCTACTGTGGATGCTAAACTCATAAAACACCCCGATGTGCTGAGTTCTACCAATGAGACAAAAGGTGAGGAGAATGGAGGCTGGGTTTGCCATGGAGTTATTAAAGCCTGCTGTGGTGGCACCTGACTCCTCTGGTGTCCTGTGATGTGAGGGGTTGGGCCTTGCGAAAGCAAAGTTCAGGGAATCCTACGGGCCCCACATTTGCAGAAGGGGCTGGAGAGCCTTCAACCTGCACCACATATGCCCTCTCTGAGTCCCTGGGATTCCCAGCCAGCTCCACCACGGTCTCCCTCCCTTCCCCTCTCTTCAGCCCCCAGGTCCGCCCACCCCAGCCCAGGCCACAGCAAGATCCCTCAGCTGAGGCATCACAAGCGTTTGTGGGAAGAAATGTTCCCGTGTGTTCCTATGCAACAAAGTCAAGTGTATGTGTAGGTGTTCTGTGTTTTTACAAACTCTCCTCCTTGGTTGTTATAAGATTAAAACAATTTTCTCCCTCGGTAAATGCTTCTCTTCAAAACCACTGGAAGCACATAATTCACCAGCCTATTTGTGGCTCCTATTTTCTTGGGCTGGGAAGAAATCTTGATTGTGGGGCCTGTTTCCTTCTAAGAGGCCAGGGCTGAGCAAGTGATGGGAAGCAGAAGTCCTGTTTCGGCACCAGCTCTGATCAGTGTTTCATTTATTTTGAAGTTCAAGGAAGACAGGTGAGCATCGTAGGTCCTCTGGTAGGCACGGATAGTAGGTTTTGAGGTAAATTACTCTTTTATCCTCACTGAATTTAATGGACACTTTCATTAAAACGGCAGGGAATTTTAAGGTAGTTCTATTCCTATTTTAAAACTATAGTTGAATTCTTCCGTAAAAAATGCCTGGATCATTTTTACTGCTGAGAAATCTAAACATTTTAGCCACGCAGCACATTTTATTTTCCTTAACAATAATGGGAAATTCACGCATACCTGAGGACACAGAAACAGTACTTAAAATCACAATGGATTTCAAGGAAAAATGAAATCCTTCTTTTCATTTCCTTCTTTTGTGTAAAGAAGGAAATGAAAAAGCTGGCCTGGCTGATGGGGGGTGGAGGGGCAGGATACCAACTTGTGTTTGTCCTTGAAAAAATTAAATTCACCTGTCACTGATCAACGATGCCAGTCTGCCACCATGCTACTGAAAAAGCATCCTGCTGACTGTAAACAGTTCCATTTAAGTGACTGTTTACATAATTACACAGTGAAACATTGCAATCTTTCCGATTTAATACATGTTTTAACAAGCCCTTCAACTACAGTGTAAGCTTCTATAATCAAATCAAGTCTTTTCAATTAAAACACAATTAGAAAAGGTGTCGTGGTGTCACTATCACACTTTGCTGCATGAAAGGATTCAAGAATTGCTTGGCTGGAAATCTGAGCTAACCCAGGACACAGGAGCATGAACGCCACATTGGACCACCCTCCTGCGGTGGAACCAGAGCCTGGGTCTATGATCCTACATGGGAGACTCAGATTTGCATCCTTTGGCCATTTCTTTGTGATCTACTGATGGCAGCAGATGAAAACTCAGGGCAGCCTAGAGAGCGTGAAGATACCTGTGGCTCTGAGCTTGACCTCCACATGTCAGCAACTATGTCACGGGCCAGAAGAGGTGGGCACAAAAGGTCACAGAGAGATATCCCCCTCGCCCTGGCATGAGTCACAGTATAATGGGATTCTAGAGGCAGGAACTATTTTAGACATCACTGAATCTCACTCTTTTATTTTAAAGATATAAAACAGGGCTCACAGAAGGTACATGATTTGCCAAAGGCCATAATGTTAGTCATTTTTTGAAACAAAATAAAATGTGCACCCCCCTCTCTACCACCCCCAACTAGATCCTTATTTCTTAAGAGCAGATATGCAAAGGAGCTCTAGCTCACAGTCCTGAGGGTGGCCCTCATCCTGCAGGCCTTCAGGAGAGACATGGTTCCATTCCATCTTGACACCTCAGTAACAAAGGTCAGATGTGGAAGGCTGGTGTCACGGGTTGAAAAGTGGCCCCCAAAAAGATGCGTCCACGTCAAATCTCTGAAACCTGTGAATGCTATCCTATTTGGAAAAAGGGTCTTTGCAGATGGAATTAAGTTAAGGATCTTGAGATAAGGAGATCATCTTGGCTTACCCGGTCACAAATCCAGTGACAAGTGTCTATAAAAAACACACAGATGAGAGACACACAGACACAGAGAAGAAGGTGATGTGGAGACGGAGGCAGAGACTACAGTGATGCAGACACAGCCGGGGAGTGTTCTAGAGCTGAAAAAGGGACTGTGGCCCTGCCAACATCTTGATTTTGAACTTCCAGCCACCAAAGCTGCTAGAGGATACATTTCTGTTGTTTTAAGCCAGGAAGTTTGTGGTAACTTGTTATGGCATCCAAGGGACAACTACCATTGGCAAAGTGCAGTGGCCACATGCGTACTCTGCTTTCTGCCCCAGCGGCCACATCAGCGGGCTCCTCTGGCCTCTGGCTGGGCCTGGCCAGTGCGGGGAGGAGAGAGGTGAGACAGGAAATCCCCGGCTCCCCTCCATGGCAGCTCCGAGAGCTGGCTGTGTCCCTCCACCAGAAGGTCACAACTCCTCTCCAGGCAGCCCTCTCCAAGGGACTCTGTTCTGACTAGGCCTGCACACACACACGCACACACACACGCACACACACACACACACACACACCCCTTACCCGCACCTAAACCCGTTCATTTCCAGAACCTGTTTTTTTCATGGTTCAACTTACTCATGTCCAGTGAGCATCCTGCTCCACAGAACAGTCAGCTGTAATTATGACAAGATCCACGACTCTGCTGCCATCTTTCTTTATTCGAATCATGGTGTATGAGTCCCTCCTTTGGAGACAGATGGCCTTTCAAATCCAGGCGGTTCTCCACTCCTGCACATCTGACACGGCAGCTCTTACACAGTATTTATTTAGGGAGAGCCCTGCACTGCCTTTCCTGTGTCATGTTCAGACTCTCCTGACCCAGGCAGGGTTAGGGCATGGGGTGCCACCCACCAGGCAACAATTCAGTATCGTTTCCCCCAGCAGCTGGTGCGGAGGGACAGGCGGGTCAGGAGGGACTTCCTTCCACAGGGCTACTCTTCCTTGGCTCCCTCCTCCTTTTCTGATGGCTGCCTCTAGTTCCAGCAGCAGCTGGCGGGTAGGCGGAGGGGGGATCCTGCTTCCTGGGACACCCCCTATCTCTGGAGGCAGCTGAGGAGTGAGGGGGAGACACAGCAGAGAGCTTGGGTAAGGACTCGGGGGAGATGATTCCTGCCACCGGGCTCTGTTGTGCTGGCTTTTCCTGACATCCTACATATTGACGAGGCACAGTTATTTGGGGGAATGTTACCAGCACACACCACCCCTGGGGCTATGCACAACCGCAGCTCTCTGGTACTGGGGTTCCATCACCCCCATCACACACAGAGGGAAACTTCTTTCCACCCTCATTAGGGCAAAAGCTCCAAAGTCAGACACACCTGGATTCAAAGCCAGATCTGCCTCTTTCTAGCTTGAATTTGGTCAACTCTCTAAATTTTTTGAGGTCCTGGTTTCCTCATTTCTAAAAATAGGGAAGGCTCCAGTAAAGTGAGTAGCCCGTTGCCTGGCTCATAGTAAGCGCTCGACAGAAGTGAGCGATACTGCGGCTGCTGATGATGCTGGTGGTGTTTTTAGCAACACATTTCAGCGCTGCAAGGGACTGTCTGCAGCAGAAACCATCTCCCCTCTTGGGATTCGGGAGGATGGGTGTTGCAAATATTTGCAGTGCCAAGGCTTAAAGGGCTTTCTGCTCTCTGGCGCCTCTCCAGGCCTTCCCCTGATACTGCATCAGGAGGAGCCTCTCTCCTAAACAGGATTCCTCAAGGCAAGTGCAAAGACGGCTGCTTCCTCTTGGGTATAAACAGAACTGGGGGAGCACTGGAAAAAGGGAGACCTCCAGAAAGAAAATGGGCAGCTACCTCAAACCTTTCATGGCAGGAAGCTCACAGCCTAATTGCAGAGGGTCCCTAGGGAGGGACACTGGTTGGTTTGTGGAAGGCTGTGTGGACCCCAGAAGTAGAAAGCAACTGAAGCCCACCAAGGGAAAACTCCAAAGAATGTGAACTCTGAGCAGCACTTAACAAACAAAACACCCAGCCAGAGGAAGGCAAAGCTCCAAGTCATGAGGTGTTCCAGCATCCTAAGGTGTTTCTTCTTTTGTTTTGGTTTCCCCCCAGTTTGGACTCTAAACTTCCTTTATTAATTGTGATTCTCTGGTTTTACCCTCCAAGGTGGAGATTAAATGCTGAGCTGGCAGGAAGCGCTCTCGAAACCTCCCAGCTGCTGCAACCTGCTTCATTTTCAAGCATTGTTCCCAGAGACCGGCTCAGCCCCTCGCCCCGGTCCGCAGGCACTTCCATTTAACTGACCTTTGCCATTATAAACCCCATCAGTGGGAGTTAATCCCTCCTGATTTAGAGAAGGGTTTTTTCTTTTCTTTCCTTCTACCACCTTCCCCCGCCCTTTTCTTTTTGAAGGTAAAGTTATGTTTCAAAACATCTCTTGCATTTATATCTACAGTTTTTATAAGCACAGTCCTTTCATACTCCTTATGTCAATTATTAGAAAAATTAGAGATGCAGGCCTGAGAAGACCTGCAGATGGTCTAATCCAGTGGTTCTCAAAGATGCCTCTGGACCAGCAGCATCAAAATGACCTGGGAGCTTGTTAGAAATGCAGAATGTCTGGCCCCCCTCCAAACCTACTGAATCAGAAACTCAGGGGGCGAGGGGCCAGCAATCTGTTTTCACAAGCCCTCCAGATGATTCTGATGCATGCTCAAGGTTCAGAACTTCTGTGCTACTTGAATTTTCCAATTTAACACATAGACCTATGGTCATTTGGTCAAGGCCATTCATTCATTCATTCACCTATTCAACAAGTATGCAATGTTGCGCTAGGGATTAGGGGAAGCATTAATGAAAAAGACAAATGTGGTCCTGCACCCATAGAATTAACTTTCTACAAACAACAAACAATGAAACAAAGAAGATAAGCACAGGTTGCGGTGAGTGCCACAAGAGAAACAAACATGGGGGTAAGACCAAGATTAACTGGAAGAGCTGAGATGAGGTGGTCCGGGAAGGCCTCCTGGAGGAGGTGACATTTCATCAGGAGCTAAGGGATAAGCAGGAGATGGCCATGTGAACAGGAGGCCACAGCTTGGACAAAGGCCATGGAGGGAGAAAGCACTTGGCCTTTTCCTGAAATAGAAATGCTGGCGTGGGTGGAACTTAGTGAATGAGGAGGAGAGAGGCCAAGGTGGGGCCAGACAGGGAGAAAGAGACTAGGCCAAGGCCATGCGGGGCCAGGGCTGCACACATGCCTATTCCCACGAGCACTGGGCTAGGACTCCTGACCCAGGGGCCACCTCTGCAGGACTCCTTCTGCTATCTGTAGCCGGTCCTGAATCACCTCACCCAGTCTCTTAGACATTCCAGGATCGGGGAGCTCACTCCCTCCCTCACACCAAAAGCCAGGCAGCTGGCCCAGCTCCAGACAATTCTGACATTCCTTTATATTGGGCCTAACTCAGATCCCCCTTTCCTTTAGGTATTTAAAGAAGCCATCAGCCTGGCCCTTCCCATCCCTCATCTCCTCTTTGTCCAGGCTAAATATTTTCACATCTACTACAAGGCAGCGTGACAGCACTGTGAAGAGGGTGAGTTCTGGAATCCAATTGCCTCCACTCAAGTAAGGCTCTGCCCGTGACCTCTGGAGCTCAGTTCTCCCATGTCCAACCTGGACATAATAGTAACAACCCCTACTGAGTAGGTTTCTTGTGATAATTAAGTATCTTAAAATACACAGAGGCATTCAGTGAGGTTGGTCACCATTGTCGTGCCTCAGGGCCCAGCTTTCCATTCACAGCAGCACCCTCTTGTCCTTCCCTGATGGCGCCCTGGGTCAGCGGTCACCCCTATGTGGTCAGGCCAGGCCGGAATGCAATGGGGACTATTCCTTCCCAATCTGGCCATGTGCCTTCTGGGATACAACCAGAGTCCAAGTGGGAGAGAGAGAAAGCTTGCCATTATATTCATCTGGGAAAAGTGGCCCTTTTCCTTAGGCCCTACACATGTGACATAAGTATACTCTATCTACTTTCTCCTGGCCTTAATAAAAGAGTTGGACCCCACAACCCTCAGGAAAACTGGTTTTGTCTTTCATGCACAATGGAGTGACTTGCGGCAGACCATCACTGCCCCCACAGCAAGGAAAACTGAGGTCAAATACAAAAACTTGCTCTGTGACAGCACGGAAGAGCTGCTGAGGCAACCAGGACTCAAGGGGACAAAAATCTCAGAGGAGGGGCCATCGGATGACAAGGCAAGCTGACATTCTGTTGCCACTTTTTACTGCAGGAAATTTACTAAGTCTGGGCGTGAAGCTAGAGGTTGAGGATCTGGCAAAGGACCCGGGCAGTGGATCGCGACGAAGAGGCAGAGAGACAAGCAGAACTTTAGGAAGCCTCATGGGAATGGGGGGACAGAAAGCAGGGCTCTGTGGGGCCAGGACTCCTCTGAACAGGAAGGCAGATAAGTTGGCCCTATACACTCCCACTTTCCCCCTTGAGACATTGACAGTTTCTGAAACTATGTCGGGCAGAAGGAGGCTAAGAAGCTAAGCAGGAACACTTTGACAAGCAGAGAGGAGTTTCCAGCCACCTTGGGATGCTTAGGAGGTAAAGATTAAAGTCCAGGATCCGCCAGAGAGGAGGGGCCCTGGTGAACACTCTGGGCTCAGCTGGAGTGAGGTGTCTAAGGTGGACATAGCTAAGTCCCTGATCGGATTACAGCAACCAGCTCCTGCTTTATCTGCCACAAAGGAAAGGGGCCCATCTAGAGCTTCTTCACATTTTTATACATAACGTCTGGCATTCAATTAAAAATTCTTGACATGTCTAGTAATAGACTAGACAAACAGACAAATAGAACTAAATAACCAAAATCCAAAAGAAAGAAAAGACAATAGAAACAGACCCTCAGGTAATCCAGCTGCTAGAATTAGCAAAGACTTTAAAGTAGGTATGGGGGACTAGGAGATTAGCTCAGTTGGTTAGAGTGTGGTGTTCATAACACCATGGTCCAGGGTTCGATCCCTGGACCAGCCAGCCCCCAAAAAAAAAAAAAAAAAGACAAAGTAGCTACGTAAGAATATTCAAGAAAACAGAGGAAAAGATGGAGGAAACAGATTAAGATGGAGAATTTCAGCAGAGAATTCAAATCTATTTTTTAAAAGAATTAAATTAAAATTCTAACTGAAAAATATAATAACTAAAAAGAGAGTAGATGAATTTAAGGGCAGATTAGATGCAGCAGAAGAGAAAATCAGTGAATGTGAAGACAGTCGATCAAAAATATTCAGCCAGAAGCACAGAGAGAACAAATAAAGGAAAAGCCAGAAAAGATTATAAGAAACATATGGGAACACATGAAAAGGCCTAACATGTAAGTGGAATTCCCAAAACAGAAGGAAGGCAGCTGTCAATCAGAGTCCACATGGCCCACCCCCCTTTGCCTCCTATCCTTTCCCTTATCTGTGTTCACCCGTGACATCTCACCAAGTAAAAGACATCTGCTGTCTACACACACCTGCAACCAAAAACGAACTTTTTTCCACACCTGACTTTGTACTGAACTCCAGCCAATCACAAGTTTCAGAATTTTGCTAAACAGTCAAAATTGGAGTTTCTCTGCTAGGAGAGATACTGCCCCTGCCCCCCACCCCCACCCCCATCCTGATGACCCCTCACCTAGCTGTGTCTTAGTAGAAAGGCCAGACCAGGCCTTGGGCCAGACCAGGCTGCTTAGTGCCAACAGGGGAAGGACATTTCTGGGACCTGCTGAACCACCACCAGATAGGGACATCTGGGAATGGACAGCATAGACCACTGCAAAATTGATACCATCTCTTTTGCTACCATCACCTTCCTGTTAAAATATTATAATTCTCCTGTTCTCTGTAATTGGCTTGTAAATTTGTTTTTTAAGAATACAGCCTATGCTATAGAAGGAAATATGTCCCCTCCAACCAGAGCTGAGACTCAATTTCCTAAAACCCATCAGATGAGGAAGCAGCCTGGAAGGGACAGTCTTACCTTTTCAATCGACTGGGATAAACCCTAAATTCTTTTCACATGGTCCATGTATTAGTCTATTTCTGTTGCTTATAACAAAACACCCAGAACTGAGTACTTTGTAAGGAAATGAAATTTATTGCTTATAGTTTCTGAGGCTGGGAAGCCCAAAGTCCAGGGAACACATCTGGTGAGGGTCTTCTTTGGTGGTGGCCCCACGGCAACCCAGGGGTCTCACATGGTAGAAAATGGCAGAGCAGAGAGAGAGTAGACTTTTCTCATGCACTCTCCTTTTAAAGCCCTCGGAACCATGCCCCTCACCACCATTATTAATCCATTCACTGTGGCATGGTCCTACAATCTAATCACCTCTTCAAGGCCCCACCTTTCAGTGACCATAATAGGATTTCCCACCCTCAAGAGTTACAGTGGGAATTAAGGTTCTAATATATGAACTCTGGGGGACACAATTCAATCAATCCACAACAGGCCCCTCATCTTGCAATTATGCAGTTTATTTATACAGTTGATTATTGAACTCAACTATAAGACTTCAAATTTATCTGTGATATTGGGTAGGTAACCCAGTAACATTTTAATTAGCATCAGCTCTTTTTGGACTTTTGAGATCCCTGTGAACCTAGCAGCCAATCAATTAGCCATCCTCTCCCGACTTTGGGTCACCTGTAAATCTGACCAGAGTAGTAGATTTCTTCTGCCTTAGATCCTAAATACAAAAATAAAATAAGCAAACAAATAAACAGAAACCCTGGGGAGGAACTAGGAGATTGGCACCCTGTTTTATATTTGTTAAGTGGGTTGTCCAAGATAACATGGGCAGGGCCAGGACTCTGCCATGTTCCTGTGGACCACTCACTCCAACTCCCACCTAAATCTGCCAGCCACAAATTCTGCTTCTCAGTGTATCCTGCCTGCTGCTTGACATCTGCTGTTGACGAGGCTCAAAAACAGAAAGCTTATGCTGGAAGGGCTTATTCCTAAGCAGACAAAATATGTATCTCCAAGAGGTCCATGCTTCTGCTCTGGCTCTCAGCTTCCACCCCAAGATGAAGATTACTCATACTAACAACCATTCATTAGGCAATTCCTGAGGGCCAGGCACTGTGCTGAGCTCTCTGCATGAACCATCTCAATCAAACCTCTTACACATCCTCCCAGGTGGGAGACCATTTTCTCATGTTTTGAAAGAGGAAACCCAGGCTTGGAAAAGTGAAGTCACTAGCATACCAGTTGCAGAGTTAGCAAGTGGCATATCCCGAACTTGAGTCTCAGCTCCTGACTGCATCGCCCTGATGCATAAAGCCAGTGGTCTACCCGGAGACCATTTTCTCATGTTTTGAAAGAGGAAACCCAGGCTTGGAAAAGTGAAGTCACTAGCGTACCAGTTGCAGAGTTAGCAAGTGGCATATCCCGAACTTGAGTCTCAGCTCCTGACTGCATCGCCCTGATGCATAAAGCCAGTGGTCTACCTGCTTGAACCATCTCTGGAGCACCTTCATGCTCCAAATCTCCTATTCTTCCTGCAACATTTGTATCATCTGACCCTTGACAGAGAAGCCACTGTACAAATCCCCAAAACCATTGTTCTGCCATCTCCAGGGGCAGAGGACCTGGCCCGGTCCCCACACCGTCACAGGGAGCAAGAATGTTGGCTATGTGCCAAGTCATGTGATACTCCAAATTATGGTTTGATCACTGCACTCTCAACCTTTTCTCAGAGGCCCAGGAGTTTTCAATAGCACCAACCCCCAACTTCACAGCGCCCAAATCATTTCACTGAAGGAGAGAGCGGAGGAGGCGCTTTATGACTTACTAACCCAAGGCTGGTGTGACACGCAGCTATTGACAGCACAAAAGGTGCCATCCTGCTCGCGGCAAACAGCTCTGATGTCTAATTCAAAGAGCCTGACCCGTGAGGTCGCCCAGGAAATTTGCTGCTCACAATAATGTTTTGAAAATGGGGGTTTTCCTTCTTTTCAGGGTGATATAAGTCTTTCTAATGAGTTTAAAATTGCCTGGAATCCTCTATGGAGTTTTTGGTACTATGGTTTAAAGACTCCTTTTTATGCTCTGGGTTACAAAATGCTTCCAACTACACATTTGCTCAGCTATTGTATCGTGACTGAGTTTATTTTTCTCTTGGGGAAATCGATCCTCAGGCTGTGTTAAAACAATTCCCACACTGGTCAACAAAGGGGATAAAAATCCAATCACCTGAAGAAAAGAGAGTTAAAACAGTATTTCAGCAATTAAACATGACATCTACGTTTAATATCTTTCCTCCTTTGTATATATCAATTATACTGTTGAATATTCAAATGAAATCTAGTTTGCCAGAATCATCTGTCATCTGGATTGTTAACTCCAAACTATATTCCTTAGGCAGCAATAAATAATTACTGCAGCCTACTCCCCCTTTTTTTCCCATGTAGATTTATTTCATAGTTAATCTTTTTTTTTTGGGGGGGGCAATTAACAAAGGAGAAACTCCATATACCATTTTTGCCTGGGGATCTGGAATTAAAACTTCTTACTGCCAGTGGCTTGTGATTTTCCCCAGTTCTCTGAAGCTTCTGAGATCTAATTTTTTTCTAGCAGAAGCTTTTTGTCTGTAGTGAATGAACCCTGGCTAAAAAGTCAGCTTGCTTAAAACAGTGGAGTTCCAGAAACAATAGGGAACAAGGTGCCGGCTTAACGTGCCAGGCACTAACCCCCAGCACAGCCTTCTGCGGTGATCTCAGCTGAGCTACTCCTGACGCCATCAAGTTCAGGGACAGGCTGGTCTTCTATTCACTCCTTCCATGGCTATGGCAGAGGAGATCCAACAGGGGCACGGCGTTCTCATGTCTACACGGAACAATTCTCTGTGCTTCACGACCCTAGCAACATGTCAGGCTGCCAACAGAGTAAGCAGAGAATCGAGACCATTGTTTGAATATCCCCAGGCTGTTGCCCCCACCCCCCAAATAAACCTCTGCCTCAAGAATGTGGATCATTCAGGATAATCTGCAAAATATGAAGATGGTGCAAGACTATCTCGCTGCTTCCCATGTGGAAGCTGAGAATAGCAAAATCGATTCCATTGCCCTGGCCAGACGCCTGGCAGACAACCTGGATTCCACTCCACATCCAATTAGACACCTATTCCTGTCACCCAACCTCCAAATAATGCTCTCATCTCCAGCTTCCTCTTCCTCTCCAGGGTCTCTCTGCCCTAGGCTGGAAGAAACCTCTCTGACTGCATCAGCCTCCTGCCTGGTCTCCCTGCCTCCCTCCTCTCCCCTTGCCACACACTGCCAGTGGGTTTCTCCAAATAGAAACAAACCTGATCGCATCAGTCTTCTCTTTAAGAATGTGGATGGTTTACCCCGAGCTAAGGAATAAAATCTAAACTCCTTAACCAGGCATTCGAACTCCATCACAATTGGGGACCTACAAACCTTGGAAGGAAGGTTGTCCCTCTTACCCTAGGATTCTGCCTCTACCCAGCGAGGTGGACTGGGTCTGCCCCAAAGCTGACCCCACCCCTCAAGGGAGGCCCAGGTCACCCACAGGTTCTTTCCCTACTTTGCTCAGCTGCTCGATGTCAGTCATAACTGCAGTGATGGAGGGAAGGGGGACATAGATACGCCTCTACGCACTGTCCCTCACAGAAAATGCCACAGCATGTCCCCACAACACATCGACACAATGGCCTGATGTCCCAGAGGGAAAAATGTGATCATCAGAGA
Source organism: Galeopterus variegatus (assembly GCF_000696425.1). Classification (NCBI taxonomy): domain Eukaryota; kingdom Metazoa; phylum Chordata; class Mammalia; order Dermoptera; family Cynocephalidae; genus Galeopterus; species Galeopterus variegatus. The sequence goes on from NW_007728335.1 coordinate 101,644, forward strand.
TGAGAATGTTACAACAAGGGACGTAGGAGTAAGTGATTCATAAATCGTGGTTCCTTTCAGTGAGTGTCAAAATCAAAATTTGTCTTAAGATAGAAATTAAAAACAAGGGAAAACAGTGGACGCCAAATGGTGGAGAGACTTATCCCCAGTCGCACTCCAGGGTGCCTTCTGGAGGGTTGTCACACCTGCTGGCAACCCTTTCCCTGGCAGTGTCTGGCTGGCTCTGGTCTGTGAACCCTTCGAAGCCCTTGCTGCTCTCTCGCTGCCTTCCTGTCCCTCTGGACCTGGACCCTCTCCAGCACCACATCTGTTTACTTTGGCCCTATTTTTCTCTGGGACAGATGTACCAGAAAGGAGTCCTCTGACTTTCCCTCTTCTTTACAGGCAACTACCCCTCGGGCAGCCCAAACCTTGTGTCCCACAGGGCTATCTTCCTGCCACCGTCATTCACTGAAACCAAGCTCACCTGCATTTCCCAGCTCCAAGACTTTTATTTGCCATACTTTCTACCCCAAATGCCCATCGCCCGCCTGGTGGACCCTCCCACCCCTCTTATCTATATGGCTACACTTCTTAGATTACCTAGATCCACCCACTCCCTACTCCCAACAGACATGGCACAATCGATTCCCATCACACTTTACATAGGATGGTGCTGTGGTCTGAACATCTGTGCCCCTCTGAAATTCATGTGTTGACATGTAACCCCCAATGTGTTAGTATTAAGAGGCGGGGTCTTTGGGAGGTGACTAGGTCATGAATCCTTGTGAAAGGGATTAGTGCCCTTTTAAAAGAGGCCTGAGAGCTCATCTGTCCCTTCCACCCTGTGAGGATATACAGAAGGAACGGGACCTCACCAGACACCAAATCTACTGACACCTTGATCTTGGACTTCCCACCTCCAGAGCTGTGAGCAACAAATTTCTGTTGTTTATAAATTACTCAGTTTAAGGTACTTTGTGATAGCAGCTTGAACAGACTAAGACAGACGGGTGAGAATGATCCAGAGAACATGATAATATGGGGAAATCACTATATTAAACAGTATAGGAATTGGAAACGTACTATGTATGGGAATCTGTATGTGATAACACATTTGGAAATAATTTAAATGTTTTTAATAGGTAAAAGAGGTTGTATGAAATCAGTAACATTAGAACTAGACAAATATATCTCCATCAGCAAAACACAGACAATCAAGGAAAAACAAGAGACAAACAATACAGTTTCTGCACTTTGACAAACACCTTGGTCAGCAAGATACTTGTCGACATGGGACTGTCCAAGAGAAAGAGAATCGTTTTGCCATTTTCGGGACCACGGTAGAGGTGGGAGAGCGGGGTAGAGTTTGAGATTGGTGCAGAAGACAGTCACTGGGATCGCCTGGACAGGGATGCAGCTGCACTGAGCCTGGGGGACCAGCTCAGGAGTGGTACCTGCCCGTGGTCCCAAGAGGTACCACGTCAATTCTCAGCCCCCATCAGACGTGGCCAGTCCTCCTGAAGTACCTTCTCTTCATCCACCTTCCTGGACACCAGGCGCTCCTGGTTGTCCTCTTCCTTCAAGGTGCAGCATCTCAAACATTTTCATTGGTCACTCCTCATCTCCAAGATCTCGAAATATGGGGGTCCCCAGGCTTTTGCCTTCGGACATCTCGTTCCCATCCACACGCTCTCCTGGGGGATCTCTTCAGTTTCTGGGCTTGAAGCGCCATCTATATGCGGAGGAGCCCCACGCTGACATCTCTGATCTGAGCTCACCACGTCTCCACTTGCATGTCTAACATGTAACTCTAATAAGCAGGCCCCAAAATGAACACCTGCTCTGCTTCCACCCCAAACCCGCTCCTCCTCCAGTCGTTTGCACTCAAATTGGTGGCTCCATCCTTCCAGGTGCTCAGACCAAAAATGCTGGTGTCATCCTTACCCTTCTCTTTTCTGGACCCCCTATCCAGTCACCAGAAATCCTGGGGCCTCCCCCTCTCAAATCTGTCTGTTTCTCCCCACCTCCACTCCATCACCCTAATCCAGATTGGCACCGTCTCCCACCTGCATCGTTGCAATAGCTGCTCGAGGTTCCCCCTGCCACTCCTCTGCCCACCCCACTCCCCACCAGTATCTGTTCTCAACATGACCATTGGGATCCTTTAAAAACATAAGTAAAGGGGCCGGCCCGGTGGCGCAATGGATAGTGCGCCGCTTGGGAAGCGCGGCGGCGCTCCCGCCTGAGGGTTCGGATCCCACATAAAGACCGGTTCCCACTCACTGGCTGAGCGAGGCGCGGGAGCAACGCCGAGGGTTGCGATCCCGTTGCCGGTCCCCGGTCCGGTACGGGGGCGACACTGAGGGTTGCGATCCGTTGCCGGACACGGAAAAAGACAAAAGACAAAAAAAAAAAAAAAAAAAACATAAGTAAAAATATAAGATCAGGGCACTCCTCCTCTCAACACCCCGGCTTCCTACCCCAGAGGAGAAGCTGGAGTCCTGACCATGGCCTACAAGGCCCTACCTGCCCTCATCTCCCAGCTCTGTGGCCTCCTTGCTGGACCTGTAATACACAAGGCAACTCCAACCCCAGGACCTTTGCACGAGCTGCTCCTTCTGTGTGGAATGCTCTTTCCTCAGATATCCACATGGCTCCCTCACTCACCCTCCTCAGGTTGCTGCTCCAATGTCACCTTCTCAGTGAGGCCTCCCTGGACCCCCTATTTTAAATTCCAACCCCATTTTGACCCCATCATCCCCTATCCCCCATTCAGCCTTATTTTTTCTTTTACCACTTCTCATTTAGCATATTTTTCTAAGATTTGTGCACACTCCCACACATATAGACTAGAATGTAAGCTCCGTGAGGGCGGGAGTTTTTATGTTTCATTCACTGCTATATCCTGATGTCTAGAACAGTTTTTCTTTTACCACTTCTCATTTAGCATATTTTTCTAAGATTTGTGCACACTCCCACACATACAGACTAGAATGTAAGCTCCGTGAGGGCGGGAGTTTTTATGTTTCATTCACTGCTATATTCCTGATGTCTAGAACAGAGCTTGGCACATAACAGACATTGAATAAACGTTTGTTGACTTTATGGGAGGAAAAGCCAACCCAGTGCCCACCATGGGACATCATGGTGCTGGACTGAACTGTCAACCTCTCCTGTCAGTCACTGGGCCTCCACCGGGCAGGGACTATACCTCTTACATATCAGGGTCCCCAGAGCTTCCCAGGGGGCCTTAAAAAATGTGAGCAGATGCCTGTAGGATTAAATGAAACCCAAATAATTCAGGCCTAAGGAGAACCTGAATTAAATGAGGTAATACAAAGCCACAAATGTGGTTTAAGACTCTTTTTTGTGCCCTGCCCATCCTCTCGGTTTGCTAAGGCATTTTTATCACTTTGCGGATGGAAATACAGCTGTCCGCCCTTATCTGAGGTTTTGCTTTCTGTGGTTTCAGTGACCAGCAGTCAACTGCGAGCCAAAAATATTGAATGGAAAATTCTAGAAATAAACAATTTATAAGTTTTAAATTGTGTGCCAGTCTGAATAATGTCACGAGATCCCCCACTGTCCTGCTCCATCCCACCCAGGACGTGAATCATCCCTTTGTCCGGTGGTGTCTCCACACTGTAGACGCCACCTGCCCGCTAGTCACTTGGTTGTCTCGGTTATCAGGTTGCCTGTCACAGCATCTCAGGGCTTGTGCTCAGGTCACCCTTATCACTTCATAATGTCCCAAAGCACAAGAGTGGTGATGCTGGCATATTGTCATAACTGTTCTATTTTGTTATTAACTATTGTTGTTAATCTCTTGCTTTGCCTAATTTATGAACCAAACTTTATAAAGGTATTAATGTATAGGAAAAAACATAGTGATCATGGGGACCGGTACCATCTGCAGTTTCAGGCATACCTTGGAGGTCTTGGAACATATTCCCCACGGATAAAGGGGGGACCACCGTGATGTTTCACTTTGGGGACAGCAAGTAGCTCTCAGGTTTACTGAGGACGTAGGTAACTGAGTTTCTTCCCACGTCCACACTTGCAGGAAGTATCTCATAAGCCCTGGGTCCCAGTTCTCCCTCCACGCTTACCGTCTGTGCATGACCTTCGTCTCTGTGCTCCTCAGTTTCCTCATCTAAGGTTAATTCTCTTACAACCTGAGAATAACTGGCTAGCAAGTTTGATGAAAATAATTCAGGAATGGCTCGTTACAAGGGATTTATGGTTTATGAAAATGCAGAAAGCAAGAGTCACCAGGACCCACTGTGGGTTCACAGGAGAAAAGCTCTGTCAGATAAATCTTGTTTCCTTCTCTGATAGGATTATGATATCTGTAGAAATGAGGTAGGCCAAGGGTTCACGAATTCAGTAGTGCACTTGATAAGTTCAATGGGATTGACATGGATTTGGTGTAAGGACTGTTGGGTTGGGTGCAAGGACCACCAGTTGTCTTGGGGACTGGTTGGATACCATTATTCAGAGGTTGCAATTTAATGATCTCAGAGAGAGGATCTGAAGTCAGGACTTCAAGCCTCTACCCTTAGCAAAGTCCCATTGGACATTTTTACTGGCTTGAATGAAAATAAAGAGGACCTGCTTATTGAATTTGCAGATAGGCTGGGGACAAAGATACCATGACCAGGGTCAGAATCAGCATCCAAAGCAATCTCGCTCAGAGACTAGAAGCAAGGGCCTGAAGCTAAGAACATGGAATGGGAAGGGGAACGTGCTACCTTTGGCTCCCAAGAGCTGATAGCCCAGGCACAGGGCGAGGGAAACATGGCACAGCAGCACAAGACTTGAGCAAGTATCAGGGGGTTTGTCAACATGAGTCAACGGTGTGATGTTACTGTGCCCCCTACCCCACCCCATCTGAGGCCTTCCAGAAAAAGCCATCTTTGTCTTGGGTTATACAAATGGAATTGTATCCATGAGTGTGAGGTGAGGCTGGCCAGTTAGCTCAGTTGGTTAGAATATGGTGTTATAACACCAGGGTCAAGGGTTTGGATCCCCATACCAGCTAGCCATCAAAAATTGAAAACAAACAAACAAAAAAATCACCCCACACCCATGAGGATGACTACACTAAAAAAGACAGTAATAGAAAGTGTTGGCAAGGATGTGGAGAAATCAGAACCCTCATACACAGCTGACGGGACTATCAAATGGTGCAGCTGCTGTGGAAAACAGTCTGCTGTTCCTCAAAAAGGCTGAACAGGGTTACCATATGACCTACAATTCTACTCCTAGGTATATACCCAAGAGCAGTGAAAAAATATGTCCACACAAAAACTTGTACATGAGTGTTCATGTTAGCCTTATGCACAAGAGCCCAAGAATTGAAACAACCCAAATGTCCATCAACTGACTAATGGATAAACAAATCATGATACGGCCACACAATGGAACATTATTCAGCAATAAAAGGAAGTGAAGTGCTGACACACGCTACAACATGGATGAACCTTGAAAATATGGTGCTCAATGAAATGAATAGCTCCAAAAGACCACGTCCTGTATGATTCCATTTATGAGAAGTGTCCAGCACAGGTAAATCTACAGTGACAGAAAGCAATTAATGGTTTCCCAGGGCTGGGGGTTTGGAGGAAATGAATGTGACTGCTGATGGGTGTGAGGGTTTCTTTTGGTGGTGATAAAAGTTTTCAAATTGATTGTGGTGATGGTTGCACAACTCTGGAATATACTAAAAATCACTGAACTGTACACTCTAAATGAGTGAATTGTATGGTAAATGAATATAGCTCGAGGAACTGCTATTTTAAAAAGGAGGGGTGGAACAAACTGGGTCTCAGAATGACAACAGGCTGCAGATCACATCCCAGGAAGAGCAGCTGAAAAGACTGGGAATAAAACAGGAAGACCTGGGAAGAAGGCATCTTCAATGTTTGAAGGGCCATCACACAGAAAGGGAATTAGATGCTCTGTGTGGCCCCAGAGCAGTCTCTGCTCCTCTGTCTGGGCTGTGTCCCTCCCCTGCCCCCATCCCCAGTAATTCCTGCGCCTCCTTCCTATCTTAGCTTCCCTGCCATCTCCCGGGGAAGCCTCCCTTGACTGTCCCTGTGCCCACCTGTGCACAACAGCGTGATCCGTGCCTTCACTGCACTTCCATTTGTAATGACATATTTATTTAATGTTTGGATGAGAATCTGCGAACCTCCCTAAATTACAGCTCCACCAAAGGACGCTGCTGGCTTTCATTCATCAGTGTCTCCCCAGAACCTACAACTGTGCCTGGCATCTAGGAGGTGCTGAGTAAGTATTTGTTGAATGAATGGATGAATGAAACAGATGTCAGAAACCACAAGCAGGCAGTCTAGGGAAGAACTTTCTGACAGTCTGCACTGCCTCCAGATGCAATGGGCTGCCTTCAGTGCTGCTGTATCTCTCTGCACTAGAACTGTCTGAGCACACGGGGACAGCAGTGTCACAGAGCCACGGAAGGTGACAATGGGATGGTCAGATGGGACTGTTTCCCCTTCTGTTTTAAAATCTCACGAATAGTTTGTGTACACTGAAAAAATCCTAAAAAGCAATAAGAAAAGTAATTAAATCCAGGGATGGCCGTTAGCTCAGTTGGCACAGTGCTGTAACACCAAAGTCAAAGGATTTGGATCCCCTTACCAGCCAGCTGCCAAACAAAATCATATTACCAGTAATCTCTCCATCATGTGATAACCACAGCTAACAAAGTATGGGACATTTAATTTGTGCCAGGCACTGTGCTAAACACTTCAGGTACCTCTGATTCTCCTACAATCCAATGAGGTGAACACTTAGTATTATCCACATTTCATATCAGAGGGGGAAACTGGGATTTAGAGAAATCATGTAACTTGCTCAAGATCATAGACAAGTAAATGGCAGAGCCAGATTTAGATCCCAGCAATCTGACTTCAGAACCTAGCAGGGCTTCCATAGACGCCTGTTGAATGAGTCTCCAAATGAAAGAATGAATGAATGCATGCCCACCTGCCCACACTGCGGAAAACTGAGCTTCTCTTAACCAGCTAGTCAGCTGTTATCTTACAAATGCTGTAAATCTCATGTCACTCATATCTTCATGGGTCACAATATCCTAAGGCTAAAGATGGGGATATTTTAACAATATAAAGAGCATTTCTTTGGCTCTAACTTCCCCCAAACTATTGGAGAAGCCTTCCTCAAGGGGGAGCCTCAAATACCTCCTTGGATAAGACTCTCCCTTGTCTCCCACTGTCCAGGCTTGCCCCCGACAAAGCCATCCGCAGAGCCCTCTCCTTGCTGACGGAGCCCACATGGGGCCACTTGCCTCCCACACT
>NW_007728335.1:109360-110374 GCF_000696425.1 Galeopterus variegatus
GGAAAACTGAGCTTCTCTTAACCAGCTAGTCAGCTGTTATCTTACAAATGCTGTAAATCTCATGTCACTCATATCTTCATGGGTCACAATATCCTAAGGCTAAAGATGGGGATATTTTAACAATATAAAGAGCATTTCTTTGGCTCTAACTTCCCCCAAACTATTGGAGAAGCCTTCCTCAAGGGGGAGCCTCAAATACCTCCTTGGATAAGACTCTCCCTTGTCTCCCACTGTCCAGGCTTGCCCCCGACAAAGCCATCCGCAGAGCCCTCTCCTTGCTGACGGAGCCCACATGGGGCCACTTGCCTCCCACACTTGCTGAAGCTGAAGGACCTCTGCACCTGCTGCAATGCTGCCGCATCCATCTGAAGTTGCAGGGGCCACCTCTCCTGCTGGTACAGGCGCCGCTAGTGCTGGTGCCACCGCCACCGCCAGTGCTGGTGCCACTGCCACCACGTGAGTGCCACCAACGCTGCCAGCGCCGGGCTCACCGCTGCATCGCTGGAGCCACCGCCTCACTCAACACCGCAGGGTGCCAATGCAGGTGCCATGGAGGAGTGAAGAGCTTTTGTGTGCAGTGTGCTCAAGTCCCACTCAGTTTATAGGCAGAGGAAGGACAGACTGACTGATCAGACATCGTGAAGTCCTCAAAATTACCCCTCTCCTCCGAATGAAGCTTCCCTCTGGACTAGCCTGAGATTTCCAAGGGGGAGATGACTTGGTCCCACAGGCAAACAGATTCCTGGAAAGCCTGACTCATGTTCCCGTGACATCTCTAAGTCCTCCAGGGAGGCCAGGCTGGGCCCTGCTTCTGCTCCTTCCTGCTACACCCTTGGAGTTGGTCATTTGTCTTTGTTCTGCTACTGGGAAGCTTAGAGACATGTTTGTGGCCCATCTTTTAAAATTCAACAGACTTCATGGCATGCATTTGTGAACTAACCTTACCTTTGACTTTGACCTATTTTCCGTTCAGACCTGTTTCTCAAATGTATCATCCTTAGTATTTTATTACAC
>NW_007728335.1:111115-125722 GCF_000696425.1 Galeopterus variegatus
TTTTTTTTTTCCCTGTGGAATTCAAACAAGCAGAAAATCTTGGCCAAATGACTTGCAGTTGCAGGTGCAGAGCAGGTCTCTCTCAGGAAGCTTTCCCACACGTGAATTACAGAATGATTGTTCACCTCCTTGCCCTTAGTAGACAGGCACTAAGAATGCTGCTAGGCATGGCTGATCCTGGGCGAAGTGGCATTTGGGGCCCCCAACCCTTTGTGACCCTCCATCTCTATCAGCTCCTTTCCTGAAGAGCACCTGGCCTCTGGCCCTGGCTGGGCTATAACAGACGAATCCATGTTAAGGTTTTAATGCTGTAACTCCATGCTTCACAGCTGGTGGGGGTCACATAACCCCAAAGGTAGGAACACCTACATAATTTGTAGGGCCTAGTGCAAAGTGAAATTGCAAGACCCCTCGTTCAGGGTACTAAGAATTTTAAGATGGCACAGCAGAGCAAGAAACCCTGTGGGGCCTCATGTGACTGCACAGGTCACACATCCCAGCCGGCCCTGCATCAAGGACACACAGAGGCAACTTCAGAAAGTTATTTTTATATACAACCACAAATTCTGAATTTTATGAAAGAACACTCAATATTTGCAAATATTTTTTAAAAAACCAAAAACCAGAAAACTTCAAAGACATTCTGTTCTTGCAGAAGTGCCAGTTGACCTGGCTCTGTAGTTTGGACTACTTTGATGAAAAAGCATGAGAAACACCATCATAATTTTTACCATGTCTCCATCCAAGCCTCCGTAACCTGCCAGAGTTCTGTATTTTAAGAAAGAGGTTTGGAAGGGGTCATAAGACTGTATAAGCCATAGCAAAGCAGGAGGGAATAAGATCGCCATGGGTGTAAGAGGTTCTCAGAGGATGCGGGGGTGCGGGGGAGGTGTTAGCAAGGCCAAGAGGAAGGGTTCCAGGAGGGGAACAAAGCATCGGAGAGAGGAGCAAGGGGCACAACTGGTCAGGGGCAGGAAGGACAGGTTGGGCATCAGGACAGGTATCAGGACAGGTAGGGCGGGCTCACCTAGAGCCACTGAATTACTTCAGAAAAATAGAAAAGAATCTGGCAGGTTTTAAGTTCTAGAATCTGATTTTAACGGGTAAAATAAATGCGACCCGCTCGATGTGAAATGGGCACCTGGTATGTAAATGACACAGGAAACTCTTTCCTCTGTGACAATAGCACGAGAATAGAATCCAAAGGGTAAATGCGAGGGTTTGTTGCCCTTGAACTGGCTATGACTGAACCTTCACCCAACTCTCCAGACCTCACGCTTGCCTTTGAGCTCTAGCAAAGCCATCTGGTTTGTGCTAAGGCTGTCCTCGGTGCTGGCCATTAGTCAGTCTGGCCCTTCCAACACTGCACAGTACATTACAGGAAGGCACTGTGGGTGCTCCTGGAAGGGAGTGAAACCCACAGACACCATCAACAACAAGCTCAGCCTCCAGGGACTGAGTGATGAGAATCAACACTTAAACACGGTGGGGCTTATCTCTCTACCTGAGACAAGGCACAGTTTTTCCAGAATACTATTCCACCCAGCACTGTCCCCCTCCTCCAGTGAGCTTTTCAACTTCAGCGTAACAGGGCACACCATGGCAGAACTTTGAGAGCTTAGAGATCAGTCCAAGATGCATACTGTCTTGTCCACGCTATAAGGAATCTAGATTAATGCAGAATTCAAAGTCAAAGATACCATGTAACACGCGCATGTTCCTCCAGACTGCAACTGACTCTTTCACTGCCGCTGCCTCTCTTACTCTCTTTATATAGATACACATACATGTTAGTTTATGTATTTATCTATACATACATATGCTTGCTAATTTATGTACATATATCTCTATATACATATATGTATATGTGTGTATATATGTATGAGGTATGTGTATATGAAACACGCATGTATGTGCATGTGTATATGTATATTAGATGTGCATATAAATTCACATATAAATATGCACATATGATATGTATTCATGCACACATCTATAAAGACTGTAAGAGAAGCAGGGAGAGACAGAATGTATACACACATACATAGACATAAATATATAGTACAATACAATTCAATTCAATTTTATTAAAGTCAACATTTAGACATCTGCCATGTGCTGGCCCTACCCTAGGCACTAGAACACAAAGTTATGTCACCAGCCTCAAGGTGACAAGACAAAGTGAAAGCCAGAATGCTCCATCTACCAGCACGGTGGCTGTTTATAACAGGAGGCAGCAGGGTTTGGTGGTTCTATAAGGAGAGTGGTCAGTTATGCGTGCTTGAGTCACACTGGCTGGGTTCAAGTCCCGGCTCCACCACTTTTGAAGCTGTGTGATGTCAAACATGCAACTCGAGCTGCAGGGGCCTCATCGGTAAAATAAACATGATGACAGTGCCTCTTCCTAGAGTGGCAAGACTTAAACGATAGAACAAGTGAAAGCACTCACACTTAATGCCACCCAGAAGGCTCGCAATAAAAGGGAACTGTCATTATTACTATTCCTATGATTATTATTATTAGAATTACTGAGAAGAAGATAAGATTCTGTATGGGGGCACAGAAGAGAGAAAGATCAATCTCACTTGGGGGTGTCAGGAGCAGCTTTGTGGAGGATGGTATGGAGTCGAAACTCTCATAATGACAGGTGTTTGTCAAGAGAACAAAAGGGAGAAAAGCATTCATATCAAAGATAAGAAAGAGTTTGTTCAAAGGCCCTGAGGCATGTAACGTCCTAGCATGTCCAGACATCTTCCAGCAGATCAGCACAACCAGAAGGTCACACAGAAGCCAGAGCCAGATCTCCACGGACCATAAAAAAGCTCCAGACAATGAAATAGCAAAATCAGATTTGCCTTTCAGAAGGTTTAGGGAACATTCAAATGAGTATTATTTCATCTTTCCAGGTTATCACGAATACTAGTACAATGCCACAAAACAGAGGAATTACTGTAATACACATGTCCTTTCCTCTGTTCCCAAATCTTCACAAGTTTTTTGTTTGTTTTAGTTTTAGTAACTAATTGGCTTATTTTTCCACGCTGATTAAGTTACTGCAGAAGGTTTTCTTTACCATTAATCTCTTCCAGAATGATTTTTTAAAATACCCATCTTCCTAATCACAAGGAGAATCTCAAGTGTTCACTTTTTCGCACTCATAAGAGCCACACGACAGCCATTTTCCTGCAAAGTACACAGACAGCAACTGCAGCTTCACGGGTCAGGACTTGGAGACGGTGCGGGGGCAGGGAGGCAGAGCCCAGATGGGTTAGAACTGAACGAGGAGAGAGATGACACCCCAGGAGGAAAGTCAGCGCAGGAGTAAACAACAGTCTATGGGAGCAGAAAGAAAGACAAAGAAGGTCACCAAAGAAGAGGGGAAAGAACACGTGTCGTGGCAGGAAAGGGACGGACAAAAACGACACAGGACAGAAATGCAAAGTGGATCTTTTAAGGGAAGTCAGGGACCAAAGAGGACCCTGGGGGGGAAGTTTAGGACAGTCAACTAAACTGTGTAGAGGACGTCCAGATCAGTTTGTTCGCTCGTCCTTCATGAAGCCAGCCTGTTAGTCAATTCTATTAATTCTCCTTTTTCAACTACATCCTGGGTACCTTCCACGTCAGCCTCTGAAGATTCAGACCTGGGTTAGTTTCTGGTCTCTTCCTCACTCGGTAGCTCAGCTGCTATCAGACTGAGAAAATAACTCAAGACCACAGAACAGCATACGGTGGCCACCATGAAGGGCCCACGACAGCAGGGAGAGAACTCACCACTACTGGGCACGTGATTAGCGCTGGGTCTTGTCCTAGGTGTGCTTACAAATGCAGTCTCATTTCATCTTCTTAACACTCCTTGGATAAAATCAACAGGCACCAACAATCTATGTTTCTGGCCCCAAGTTTTACTGTCCCATATTAGAGAAAACAGAAGCAGCAGGTGGGAAAGGGGTCATTAGACATGGAAAAGAAGCCGAGAACCCAAATTTCAGATGCTCTTCACTTTAGACACCCCCTCACTCCCATAATGGTAACCTTTGCATCTGGTTTAGATTTTTCATAAAACAAACATTGCTTTTCCCAGTTCACTTTTTCTCTTTAGTTGAACTCAGCATTGCCCTCCAATGTCCATGTGTTAATCCTGTCGTTCCTTGTCTGACGGACTCGCTAACACACTCTGTATGTACACGTGTGTTGTGTGTGCTCCAGTGCTGCTGGGTTCAATTCAGGCACAACCAGGGAGTGCCATCATCCCTGCAGGGTCTGTCAGTGCGTCCAATGCCAATTCTGGACAGAGTTGTCCTATCACTGTCACGAGACTGCCTCTTCATGTTGTAGTTGCTACAGCTTGGGGGTGCTGCCCACCAGTGGTATTTTGCTTGTTTTAAGTTGTTAAGTAAATAAATAAATAAATAATCATCTCCATTCATAATGTGGGACTCCACCTCAGCTCCTTTATGGTCAACTGAGAAATTCAAAGAGCATTATAGAGAGTTAAAGCAAGGATGAAAAACAGCAGGATCTCTATCAATCATTCTTTGTTCCTCAGACAATAGCTTTTCTCCTAAAAAAATCAAATCAATAAATTATTTATTGAACACCCCCAGGTACTATACATCCCATTGAACATTATAGGATTTCTTTTCATTACTGTCTTTTCTTCTTTCACATAGTTTAAGCGTTGATCGGGATACTTTAGCTGTTTTCTCTTTAAGCAATTTTATTATTATGAATGTCTTCAGAGGTTTTAACACTTCGATGCCTACACAAAGTTTTCTGTTTTGTTTGTTTTGGTTTGCTTTCTTCCTACTGCTATTTTCACCTAAAATATTCCCTTTCTTTTCTTACTCTGTGATTTTTAGGGAGAAAAAATAAATCTAGCATTTGGGGTCTGAGACCACTTAAAATGTCTGGGCTGGGGATTGCTAATGACCTCCCAGAGATAACCCAAAGTGCTGATTTAGCAAGGCCCATTCTTGACCTTGACGCAAGACGAGACAGGACTTGGGAGGGAACAGTGAAGGAAAAAGGATCATAGAAGTGCTCAGATCTCACCAAGCCCCCTCCCCCATTCAGCCAACACCTGGCTGAGTTGGAAAACATGACCAGCCCAACCTTCCTATTGGCACCAATTGAAGCTGTCAACTCTCGGCTTGTCACCAGGTGCACTGGGAGGCCCCGGGCAGCCACAAGAGCCCTAATTAGGCAGAAATGACACTTCTACAACTGACCTGCCAGGACCTTTGGCAAACCATTTAACATCATTAGTTAACATTTTTTAAAAGTGTGAATGTAAATGAACAGCCAGTGGCTTTCAATGGAGTTTGCCGGTGGCATCTCCCCCCTCCCGTCTCACTCTTTCTCTTTTTACATGAATAGTCCACTTGTTTTCTCCAGAATTGGAGGGAGGTGCTGAGGAAGGAGGAGGAAAAGGACCAGTCCTCTGAGAGGAGAGACATGTTAAAGCAGAAACAAGCTCAGAAGAGCAGAGAGACCCTCTCTTCTTGTCTTTGTATGGGTCCGAACAGAGACAATCTCCCAGGGCCACCAGAGCAGAGCAGGAATGCAGCATACAGGCTTGGCTGGCTGGCCTGATGCAAGGTCCCACTCCATGACCTGCACTTGTGAGTGGGGCCACAGACCATGCCAGGCTTTGGGCGAGTGGGGAACGATTTTGTTTCCTGACTCGGGCGCCTCTGAAATACTCTCTCAACTCTCTTACCACTTATCGGCATTCTGAGCAAGCAGTTTTTGCAGCAGTGGTTTAGCAAATATCTTACAGGTACATACATTTAAATGTCGCGGTTTTAAATGTACCTCATCCCTGCCAAAAGGAATGAACTTCTAGGGGTAATTATTTCAGATGCCAGTTTGATACTTACACAATTAGTTCATTTCCTACCTGAAGCGGTTACTTCCCACTTTGAACCACGCTTCATTTTGTTCTTTGCTTTACACCCACAGAATCCGTACACGCCAACACTCTCCATCTGTAGGAGGGGAAAGATTTCACTGTGAAAATGTCACTTTGCCTGTTTCCACATTACTCTTAAGTTGCATACTCATGCTGGATGACAGAAGAGGCAGTAGAGGGCAGAGGAGTGGCAAAGGTCTAGGTGGGCAGTGGAGGAGCTGGGTCCCTGGCAGGCCCTGCACTTACCACCTACTTGTCGTGTGGCCTTGGGCAAGGGGCTTAGCCCTGGGTCTCAGATGCTTTAATCTGTAAGACAGAGATAATGCCTTACTATGGACAAGTGAGAAAAAAATAGATGGCAATACCATGAAAACTGGAAAGTGTTGTGTAAACAAAAGGAGTTACGGACTATTAAGAGCTGCCAAAAGCAAGGAACCAAGCCAGGTGCCCATCTCCCATTTATCGTGGAGGGATGACATGGAGGACGTGTCCTCTTGTTTCCCAAGGCACGCTCGACAAAGCCACCACACCACCAGCACATCCCTGTCCTCCCCCTCCACTCTGCTTCTTCAAAAATATTACAAACACAAGTGCATGGTGCAAAACAAATTCCTAAAACCCATGGTTATATTAGCTATTCAGCCCAGCTGCTGGATCCTAAACAGCATGGGAGGGGAAGCATGTCTCGTCCATCCCTGGATTTCCAGCAGCCCTGCAAACAGCGGTGGGTACACAGTAGAGACACAGTAAATGTTGACCGAGTTGAAATGCAAGAACGCAGCTTCCAGATGTATGCTTACAGCAGCCGGAATGTGTGCTTTACAAAGGCAGCACAGATCCTAAACTTGGGGAGTTTCCTTGTCCCTGAGTTGAAGATTAGTAAAATCAAGCAGGTGGCATAGGGTGGAGAATGCCTGTAACTAGTCATGAGACAGAAGCAAAAGAAAACAATCTTAGTTTGGGGCAGAAGGAGTGAAAATACTGAAAAATGTCCTTAATAACAGTAAATGGGGAAGGGGAAAACTGCTCATCATGATGGAGCATTTAGTGCTTTTAAGCTAAATACCTCAGCATATTAAGCAAATAGAGAACAGCCAGCTAGAAGATGTCAGCGAATTGAACCGAGCAGTACTCAGAAAGCCGATAGGAGGTGTCTGGCTTTGACCCTTTCCCGTCACATGCCCAGTCCCAGCCTGGTTGTTTAGTGTTGCCTGTCCTCTCCAGCTGCGGAGCTTATTGAAAAGCTCTTGCTCCCTGCCTGGTTTTGGCACATTTTCTGCAGGTGCCTCCTACTGTGGCCACAATGGGCTGCCAGGGAGGTTTAGACCTGTCAACAGCTACAGGGGAGGGGGGTGGCAGTGTGGAGGGAGCACAGTCATTGTCTTAAAGGGCCAGTGACATTGTGTGCCACCGTGAAGCCTGCAGCACGGGCACCTGCTAATGAGATGAATCCTTTCTCCCACTCTTTCTCTCTTTAATGACTTAACTTGATCGCTTTGGTTCCTTTCTGGAAGGGGAATTGCTCCATTGATCATATAAAGTAATGGCCTGTAAAACATTGCTCTGCAACCACTACTTCCCTGGCTGAAAATGTCATAGCAATTGAAAAGCTCTTAGCCCAGTTCAAGAATGAGGTTGCTAAAGAGAACAGTCTTGTTCTCCTGCATACACCCCCAAGTACTTGTGTGTTCCTAGAGTTACAAGTTTTGGTGTGACTGGTGGATTTTTAAGACAGAGAATTTCTTTCTCGTGGTATGGTACAATTTTTGTGTGAGACTGTGGAAAACTAACCAAACATGTTTTTTTTTTTTTTTAAAAAAAAAGAACTCCCTCAACTCTAAAATTAGATATATTTGTTCAGAGAAAGAAATTATTTTCTTTATCACCCATGACATTTTCCCCCCAGAAGCCATGAATTGGGAGAGACACCCACATGGGTCCAGTGTGATTTAGAAGAGAGTCTTCATTTTTCCTCACAGAAGAAGAAAATGTCTCTGTTTAGGAGGTTGCAGGGGCTTTGGAAAGAGGATTTGATGCTCTAATTGTTTAGGATTTGCTGATTTTTCAGACCTGTCACTTGGCGGCGGCAGTGACCCACTGTGGGAACAGGGACCACACAGTTAAGGAGTTTTTGTAAACAGCTTTATTAAATAGTCATTGCCACACCAATGTGAGAGAGTAATTCACCTGGGGAAAAATCACTTTGGCGTAGGCATGATCCTGCCAGTGAAATAAACAGTTATTAGAAATAGTTTCATTTTCCTATGACAGGTGAAAGCCTATGTTTGTATCTAAATAAGAGAGACTTTTCAACTTAATTGGTGGGACAGTCACTTGCTACGTGTTGCAGCACTACCAATTTGGAACAAAGCCTCAGGTGAATCACCTGTCCTCAGGAGCAACCAGGGATATATTTTTTGTGTGTGGCTGATGAAGTAAGGGCAGTAGATGTGATTTTTGTACTTTTTTAAAAAGGCAAAAAGACCTGCCTGCTTGCTGACAAAACAAAGGGTATATAGAACTGAACTAAAGACCATTTACAACTACAAATCTGAAAAAGCCGTAGAACTCTTTACATCTAACCCCTCTGAAAGGTCATGGTACAAGTTCCCTACGTGCAGCACTTTTTTTTCTTGGAATTTAGGGATTTGAGATTTTAGATTTTAAAATATTTTTAAATCACCAGAATATACATGATATTTAGTTAGGACAATTACACATACTACACCAAAATATACTGCACATAATAAAAGGTATTTTTCCTTTATCTACCTATATAGTGAAGAGAATGCAAAAAGAGAAATTCTCTAAATTTAAGCCCATGAAATAAACTGATTCTTGGATATGAAGAATTATGTTGACAGCCTTTAGCCAGCAACTTAAAGTTTTTTCTATTAGCTTATATTGGAAGTTCTTATTTTTGTCTATAAAATGTGACATATAATTAGACATATAATTAGATAATTAACAGAGAAGTAAATAAAATATGGAATTAAATGATCCCAAAAGTTCTGCCTGACTCTGAGTCCTTTGTCTTAAAAAAATTTTCATATAATGAGAAATGGAAAAGTGAGCAAGAAATACAATCACACAGTTATTTCTGGCAGCTTTGCCTACAGAGAAGTAAATAAAATATGGAATTAAATGATCCCAAAAGTTCTGCCTGACTCTGAGTCCTTTGTCTTAAAAAAATTTTCATATAATGAGAAATGGAAAAGTGAGCAAGAAATACAATCACACAGTTATTTCTGGCAGCTTTGCCTATTAGGTAAGTGGTCAAGACAGAGCACAGCAGGTTGAGTTAAGCCCCTGCAGCCAAGAATAGGAGAGCCTGGACTATCAAGGATAGAAGCAGAGACCCCCTTCATAAAGACCCCTTTGCAGGAAGCCAGGCTGTGCAGGGAAGGGCCAGGAGGGTGGCATTCTGGGTGGGAGGGGACCAGGAAGGTGGCATTTTGGGTGGGAGGGGGTCGGGGGTGGATAGCCTGCTGCGGGTCCTCATGCCCTCTGCATGAACTCACAGAGTGAGAGTGTGCGTGGACAGTTTTAACACCATTTCACCGTATTTCTGGAGAGAAAAGGAAAACAAAAAAGGACATTCGAAGAGGACAAAAACAAGCCAAACAAGTTGGTCATCGGTGGCATGAATGTCCAATCTGACAGCAGTCGCCGGACTGGTTTCGCTTTTGCAATCCCCTCTTTGATGTATTTGTACATGATGCAAGAGGTTCGAGTAGAATTCCAAAGTTCAGAGATAACAAAATCATGCTTTATATCTTATTTCTCATATGCATCTCCATAGCACACTTTAAACCACCTGACTTCACAAGGTATCGTTCACCTTTGGTTAAGTTTCTTTGAACGTCATACTAAACAGGGTTTGTAAAGATACTGAGCATGCATTTAAAAATAAAAGAATGCATTTTAAAATGTTACATTATTCCTATGTCCACGCACACCTAACTGGTGAAATGTACACAGAGTGATGAGAATCACAGCCCAGCTAGTAGGTTGTTCTAAGTGACAATTGCTAACATTCTTCATAATTTGGATTCGTAAATTTACTTGTGTGGTGAGAGCCAGAGACACTTCAACCTGAGCATTTTGTTTACTTTGTAAATCCATGTATTTACATTTGTTACCAATACGTATTTTATCCACTACAAGTTAACAAAGAGAACTGTTAAGATCCTTCATACTTTCATAAAAAGCTAACATCAGGCTAATGGGTAGCAGTACCTGTTGAAATGCTTATATTCAATATAAAAGGCAGACATACGTTCCCATTAGGAAAATGTCACTATGAGCTCTGCTTTATAGCTCCTGAATTAATATAGAAACATTGGCTAAGGGAAGGAAAAGATTTTGCTATTTTATGCCTTTGCAGAATGCTCAAGATCATTCCAAATGCACATTTCAACTGGAGTGTTTATGATGAAGTCATACTTGCCTGAAGCTGG
Organism: Galeopterus variegatus; assembly: GCF_000696425.1. Taxonomy (NCBI): domain Eukaryota; kingdom Metazoa; phylum Chordata; class Mammalia; order Dermoptera; family Cynocephalidae; genus Galeopterus; species Galeopterus variegatus. The sequence continues at coordinate 121,487 of NW_007728335.1, forward strand.
TCAGGCACAGACTTCAGTCCCCTCCGTGAAAAACCTTGCTCTGTTTTTTGTTTCCTGCTATTTTCTTAGAATTACATGCTGCAAAGTTTCCTTTCTTTCAAAAGTCAGAAAGCACTAAGTGGCCAAAGGAGTTTTCTCATACTCTTATTTTTCTCAGTTTGATACAGATCACAACCTCTTTCTGTCAATAATATCCTTCCAGAGTTATAGCTTATTTTTAAATATCCAGTTGAAATAGATGTGCTGAAGTGATCAACATAATATGACTGGCTCCAAAGGACTAGCTGCATATGTCTACTGTAAACAAACCCTAAAATCTTACCTACACATTTTGTCAAAAACAGATGAGCCAAGGGGGCATGAGGTATAGAATCCTAAAGCCTAAATGGAGTGCAAGGTGAGTCTACCATAAACGTAATAATCATAAGGACTGAGCCTGACGGGACAGCTGAGCCTCGACCCAGAGGGTACAGGCACGTGTGGGATGTGTCTGGATTACCAGCCAGGGGCTCGTTTCATTTCAAGGAGGATAGAGCTTTTTTCCATAGCATTAGGGCTTGAAAAAGATTGTGAAAAGTTCAAGGCATGTCCCTAGTGAGTTACAGTCAAGCCAAGAAACCATACACCGGGAAGGGAAAAACAGTTACTTTTAGTTAAAAAAAAAAAAGATGATTCTTTTTGTTCTTATAATAATAAATAATATTTGGAGATAAAGCCTATTGCAAATATAAATTTAAAAGTTCTCATAATTATGAATTCTTCATTTTGATTGCATCTCCTGTTTTTGCAGATTTATAATTATCTAAAAAAAAAAAAAAAAAGACCACTAATATTCCAACATTAGGTTTATAAGAAGTATACAAAAATCATTAGTTGAACAGCTAATATTTTTCTTGCAATGGGCTTAGTGAAGAATTCAAATAGCTATCTTTTCGGTAAAGTAATAAATAATAATACATAGGACGATATTTACTCTAAAGCTTATAAATTGACAAACACACATTTTATTTATTTCAAGTATCATTCTTTAAAATAAAACTTATGGATATAACTCTTTGTTCTTACCCTAAAAAACAGTCTTTGATTTTATATTCTCAAAATCAGCACAGGAACTTTATTTTTCCTGTCTGTTTGGCTATAAAAAAAAAAGAAAGCATTTATGATTAGGCAACTGAAGTCCAGGTCAGAGCCATAAGATAACACAAATGTAAACAAGTGAGATAATTTTACATCAAAAAGAAATTTGGTATTCGTTCCCTCGGGCAGGAACTCTTTTAAAGTTTGAGAGAGAGAAAAGTTCTTTGGAAGGTACAGAGATCTAACATGAACTGAGATGGTGCTTCTCTATGGAACTCCCTGCCTCGTGAGTTTGTTTCACAATCTTCTCTATTTTCAAATTCCCATAAAGTTTATGAGAACTAGAGTGCACATATTTGGTCATCAGCTTTGAGGAGGCTGATGACCTGGGATAGCTCAAGGATATTTTAAATCAATCAGTTGTTCATAACTTACATTTTTACCACAGTCTAACAGCGGCTGTTAACAGGTACGGCTCTTTCAAGGAGCTTTGCTAGATCCGACAAGGGCAGTGGGAGAGTGGACCCTGGACCACTCCTGTTACTCCCCGTGGGGATCAGGGCAGGCACCCAGATACATCCATTCCAAGCTCACTTTTGCCTCAATAACTTATTTCAAGTGAAAGTACCTTCACAGCAAATTACGCTAATACACAACAATTTTTTATTCTATTCGGAGTACAACTGTGTTAAATACTCTTACACTTTCCTAGTCTTTCCTGTCCCCCAACTGTAGCATTTATAATACAATTATGCTGCCAACAGCCCAGGCCAGAGATAAGCATCATTAATGACATATTAAATGTATTTCTATTTTATAACTAATATTTCAGTCCTTCATGCTTACTCAATTTTTCTCCTTCAGGTATTAATGAAAGCATTATTTATTTATTTTTCTGAGAAACTGATTCTGATCACTACTTTTACCTAGATAATATCCACCAAAGATGTTGAATGCACAATCACAATATAGAATAATTTTATTATTTAAGTAAAACAGGATTAATCATGCATTATCCTTTGTTAGCACACAGCACAATTCAATGTATTTTTAAAAATCTGGGACAGGAATTTAACAAGAGATTCATTCAGATACGTCACCTTAAATAATTCTGGAAGTACACAGGGCTCCAATAATAATAATGTATATATGATTGTCATAAATGAAAGAGATGCAGTTAAATCAAATCAATATTAAGAAATTTGGCTAAAATGATTTCACTTGGATTCACTAAAAAGTCCTGGGAATTTACTCCCCCAAATCATAATTCTTCAAGAAATAATTCTCATTCTGCATTATGACTAGTATTTAAAAAAAAAAAAAAAAAACCTCAAAGAACTAGAAGTCGCAAACTTCTTCAACAAGACAAAATAGGTGGCATTTCTAAGAGACAAATCAAGGTGGGAAAAAACAATAACAACAACAAAACAACAACCATCCTACACTTTGCCAATAATCACTGTAAAGAGTCAAGTTCTAAATTTTTGACGACTGAATTTTTAAAATCCCCCAAATAATTTTTTGAACGTTCAACATTACCATAAGATTCATGGCCAGGCCTGAAGAAACCATCAGTTATAAAGGCAGAGACAGTCTTTTGATTTTGCTAATAAGAAACAGATAATTCCTCTTAAGAAGATTAACTTAAAGTACATTCTCAGGGAAGTTAAAATCCCCTTCAGTCAGGTTCTTAAGTTTAATTACAAAGGCCAAACAATTTATTAACTCTTGTTCAAGTGCAACACAAAATAGGTAGGCACAGGAAAAAAACCAAGTCAATATTTGCAACAAGAACAGAGAGAACATATTTAGCCATAACTTGATGAAACATTTAACAGGTCGTCTTAACTAGGATTCTTCCTCTTTTCTCTTTGCTGCCCCCTACGTGGAAAACATGTTTAACATTTTCTTTACTCACAATAAATACAATCACAATATTTATTTTGCTACTTTTATATTAAGAAGTACAAATTAGAAAACCTGGCCATTGTAGGATATTTTATATGTATTCCTTTTACTTTATTAGCCCCGTGATTATGCTACAAAAATACTCTTAAGTTGTATCTATTTCTATAAAGTTGAAAATTATTTATTTTGAAATGGCAAAATAGCTTGCTTAAAGAATTTCTTTTGCCTGATCTTTTTCCTCTTCTCTTTACTGTCTGAACTCACTGGATAATTGCCCTACTTCCAGTTTCATTCTACACATATAGAAATTCTGTGTCTATTCCCTGAAAAATACCAATTAAACTGCCAGCAGTAGCATCTCCAACAGTATGTTTTGGTCTTCAGTGTCAAAGGCCTTTGAACAAATGACCGGAAGGCTGAATCTAAAACAGCCTTTGACAGGATGCCAGCCTTGAACACTCTCACATTATAGCTATGGCTCCAGCTTTCTGCTTTATTTGAGGAGCAAGGAAGAAATGACAGATCAACTTTATAATTTCACACAAATGCTAAAGGTTAAAATAAAAGTGATGGATTACCAGGAGGTTGAATGACCTCAAAAGGTCATTAATATTGTTTTTAAAGGGGGATTCCCCTTTTATTCAATTCAGTCTGGATTCCTGTACAAAGCTAAATATAGCTTTTCAGACAAATGCTGCAAAACTGCTAAAAATGCTACATTTTCTTTTTCTTAATTTCTTTGGTAATGTTGTTTATTATGTATTAGGCACAGTAGGAAGAAGTTCACATGGATTTTTAAATTTAATCTCACAGCAATCCTATGAAATTGAAAATATTAGCTGACAAGGAAATGGGCTCAGAGAGCTCAAGTGATTTGTACAAGATCACACAGCTGGGAACTGAAAGAACCAGAATTTGAATCCATGTGGTCTGATTCCAAGATCTAGCACTTCCAGGCCTTCTTGGCTGCATCCATTATCAAATCATTCCTGGGTGAGCCTTAGTCATTCTCTTTCCAACCTAATTCATGGAGAAAACTTTTAAAGCAGTGGTTCTCAACCTTGGCTGCACGTTCACATCACAGATTTTAAAAATACCTATGCGTTGCCCCACCCTCTGGAGATTCCAACTTAATAGGTCTGGGGTAAGGCCCAAGCATCAGTATTTTTCAATATTGTAGCACTGAGTAAAATAAATACATCTCTTCATGGTGCTTAAATTCTTTTTTTTTTTTTTTTTTTTTTTAAAAAT
>NW_007728335.1:125928-126733 GCF_000696425.1 Galeopterus variegatus
GAACCCATGGCCTTGGTGTAATCAGCACCGCACTCTCCCGAGTGAGCCACGGGCCGGCCCCATGGTGCTTAAATTCTAATGGCACTAGTAGAATCTCCAGGTGATTCCAATGTGCCGCTCAGACTGAAAACCAGAAATCAAGAGATTAACACCACTTACCCAGAGTTCTTCCTCCAAGACCTCAATGTGAGCAACTCAACTGGCTCCTCCAGAGAGGGTGAGCAAGAGTCTAGCAACAGCTGACGTGGGACAGCAGAATCTAAGAGAGTTCTAGCTTTGAGAGGCGGTAGAGCATATCCAAACGCCTGGGCATTGGAGTCAGCTAGTCCTGGGTTCAAATTTCACCTCTGCTATGTATTAACTGTGTCATCTTGGACCAATAGCTTACTTTTTGTGGTTGTTTTGCAGATTCAATAGGATGATGTAAGTAAAGCTCCAGGCATATTAAAGTGCTCAATCAAAGGTAGTTGCTGCTGTGGTTTTGGTTGTTCTTGTTGTTGTTATTACTACTACAGTGTAATAACTAATGCCAGGAGACAGTAAAGAAAAAACTACATTAAAAATAAACACCTTATTTTAATTAGTCAAATCATTCCTACTTTTATTACTTGGCATTTAATTTACAGCTATTTACATTTGTAATTAGTTTGGCAATCATATTGCTCATTCATGTCAACTGGGTGAGGAAGGTTAACATTATTACTCCCATTTTTCTAGATGAGGAAAAGGCAACATTTTCCATCTATTCTGTCTCCAGTTTCTATGATTCCATGATCAAAGCACCTGCAATCATGTTCATTAGTTC
>NW_007728335.1:127257-136108 GCF_000696425.1 Galeopterus variegatus
ATTCTGTCTCCAGTTTCTATGATTCCATGATCAAAGCACCTGCAATCATGTTCATTAGTTCTCTATGAAAAATGATATTCAGCAGGGCTGTCAAATGCAGTAAAGAAGAATCAACAAGCACTTGATAGCGACCCCAAAATAACATCTAAATAATCACTTCTGAACATCAAAGTCATGGCAAACAAGTTCCAATTCAAATAAAGGTGTTGGACAGGATTAAGGAAAAAATGAACAAATACATTTGTTCTTTACCCTCATTCATTTAGGAAATGTCCAACATAGCTTAAAAATTCTTTTTAAAATGCAGACTGAAGGATTTAATTTCCTCTATGAAGGGTTTTCATTTAACGGGTTGGAATAAACGAATGTGTCCTGATATTTTATCTTGATTCAGAGCTACACAGTAGGAGAGACCTAAGATGGAGAGACACTAACGTCACCAGGAAGCCAGTGGACTCCGCACAAGGTGCCCCCAATTCCAAACATACATCAAACACTCTGAATAATGGCTTGCCCATAAATGTATTCTTCATGTGTACAGAATTTCCATGAATAAAATACAAATGCCTCTAAATGTACTACTGAATGTATAGTCACTATATATAACTACTATTACACGGGGGAAAGGGCATGCTCAATTTGTTCTGTTGTTAAAAAGAAGTCTTCATGGGCCGGCCTGGTGGCGCACTGCTACAGTGCGCCGCTTGGGAAGCGCGGTGGCGCTCGCCGAGGGTTCGGATCCCACATGCAGGCCGGTTCCCGCTCACTGGCTGAGCGAGGCGCGGGAGCAACACCGAGGGTTGCCAGTCCCGGTCCGGTACGGGGGCGACACTGAGGGTTGCGATCCGTTGCCGGACACGGAAAAAGACAAAAAAAAAAAAAAAAAAAAGAAGTCTTCATACTCAAAAAGGTTAGGAAACCCTTATCCAGTCCAAACTTTTCTTTGCACTGATAAGGTCAAGATCTTAGGGACAACTGGGATTCTAATCTAGGTTTTCTCATTCCCAGACAAATAGTTCTTGTCTCACACCACCACGCATGCCTTGCAATGCAGGCATTGAGTCCTGATTGCAGTCACGATGGTATCCTCTCTAACACCATTTCCTCCTTCTAAAGGAGGAGAGCACAGTCTGACCCTCTCTACATGGATATGTTCCAGGAACTTTCTTAAGTTCCTGAGCTTCTCCTCTCCCTTTTCTTCCCTCTCATCCTCAACTCCCCAGATTGGTAGCTTTAGGATTAGCACCACGCTCAACCCTTTTCAAATTCTGATGCTCTGGAAGTGCCCTTGGACATTCGATCTCAATATGAAATGGAAATACAGTCATCAAGGTGCTAAAAGAAGGAATGTGAGAAGTACATGTAAAATCTGCATATTCATGAGTGTATTTTACAGCTAAAACCCCAGTACTCCTAATATCTATGGAAAATAAGAAAATTGGAATATTCAAGAATAATCATTTTATTTATTCTGGATCTGACACTAACAGGCTGTTAATAAACCCCTAGCATACCAACTTCTCAAAATGCCTTCACATCTATTATTTCAGTTTATTGTCCCAATGACTCGCTCAGATGTAAGTGCTACTAGAGCGCAATTAGGACTTAAGTGCCATAAAGAGAAAGCATGTTATCTATTTTATTCACTATTCTTTCCCCAGTGCCTAGAACAGCACCTGCCACACGGCAGGCATTCAGTAAATATTTGTTGATTGAGTAAATGACAGAAGTAGACCAGGATGGTGGTTATTTGTTTATTGCCTTCACATTCTTTTGTTTTTATGTGAGAAGATGGAATGGGTCTATAAGGGAACAACTGAGTTCCTAATAATCTCTTTTCAGTCTTCAACCCTCCTTCAACGTTTGGCTTCACATCCTTCCCTCAAATACTTTTAATGTAATTTTTCAGTTATATAAGTAAGCCAATCATTTTAGGAAAATCAGACACTGCCAATATATAAAAAGAAGAAAATAAATGTTCCCTGTGGTCCCATCACCCAAGGACAACATGATTAACATGCGCAGGTACATCCTTGCAGACTTTATTCTACACCACGCATACGTACACACACACACACACACACACACACACACACACACACACACACATGATGCCAAGTCTCTACCCTAGACTTTGTGATTTGCATTTTGTCCTTCTTCTCTAAGCCTTTTTTGTTGTGTCCTGTTATACCTCTTGTCCTCCTTCTATGTCCTAAATCTATTCCTTCCCCAATATTTAGATCCTTACATCAAGAGGATTGTCCCCCTTTCCCTTCAGAGGATCTGTCTGTTCTTCAACTTTCAGCTCTCTGTGGAAGTCTTCCATCCGTATTTCAGTTCTCCCTTTTCTCTGCAATACCCGTGCTCCTCGAGTTCTGCATATCCAAAACCCAATGCAGCACGTTCCCTCATCCACACCAGACAACTCATTGACCCCATTTCTCTCAACTGGAATGGAATTCTACAAGTTCCCTAACCCCACATCCAATCACTCAAAGCCTTTTCCATCCTTCCTTCCTATTCTTTTTCATCCATCTCTCCCCATTGCTACCATTATTGTTTAGTAATTACTGTACCCGTATTATTTTCTACCTGGGTCTCCTGCTTTCTGTATAATCACACACCCATCAATCCTACCCACTGCTGCCAACTAACTTCCTAGAACACTTCTACCTTGTCCACACTATATTCGGTAAAGTGTGGTTGCTTCCCACTCTTACAGAATGGGACTCCAGTCCCTTCACACCCTCACCTCAGATTACCTATCCTTATTTCTCATTATTCCTTAAAATAAACCCTTTGTTTCAGCCAGGCTGGTGTAGTCATTATTCACCCAACTCCAAAACGTTTGATTGTGAGTTAAGTATTTATTAACCATTCATTATGTGTAAAACCCACTTACTCAAAAAATATTCACTGGGCATCTATTCTGTCAGGTAAGGCGCTGATGCTGCAGACGCAGTGGTGAACAAGACAGACTAAGTTCCTGTCCTCATGGAACTTAGAAGCCAATGAGTTATAGAGGGGAGACTCTAAGACATGGTTGTCCCAGCCCAGGATATTTCTGATCTTTCACCAAAATGTCAAATGAGTCAAGACATCCCTGAGGGCTATACTTTGTGGTCCAGTCCTTAAATGGGGAAGGAGTTCAGAAGAAAGGAAGGGCTGGCTGGAGTGAGGGCTGGAGTGGGGAGCATGGCTTCTCTGAAGATGTGGGACCCAACCCATGCATTCTAGGATGGGCATTTAAGAGAAGCGGTGCCTTTCATCTTGGGGGATATGAGGAAAGGCACAAAGGGGGAAAGGAAACAACAGCAATAGTATCAGATTATTTCACATGTAGGTGCACTCAACACCTATTCAGCAGAGCACATGCTCTTCCCCAGCAGAGCCCCAGGCTCTGGGTGGATGTCAAGATCACTCAGACTCAGCTCCTACCATTAAGGGCTTTCCATCTAGCAAGGAGGTGAAGGCAGATCCGTGATGATCTATCACACTCCAGAAAGTGAGATTCAGAGAAAACACTAAGGGAGTTCACAGGGAGATGCATATCTTGGTTTGTGTAACAGTACTTATAGAATCACATATTTTTATACATCTATATGTGCATCTATTGAAAATAACTTTGTTTCAAGTGCTTTCTCATTCTCTTTCTCAATTATCCTAAGTGACTTGTAAAGCAGGTAGAGTAGGTAAGATTGTTTTCCAGAAGAGCAAAGTGCAGCATAGATCTTTTAAGTGATCTGCTTACACCAGGAATATAAACAGGTAAGAATAGAACGAGGATACCTTGACCATCTCAGCCCATTCCTGCAGCAACAGAACTATCTAGATGAGAGGGAACACGTGAAGAAGTTCTCTAATTACATGACACCACTGGCAGGTGTAATGAAGCCAGCCAGGCAGTTGGGATTTAAAAGGGAGAACGCACGCAGCTTTGGAGAGGGAACGTGACCTAAGGACATTCCTCCAATCCCACTTCACCTCCCTATGTCCTGCCTGCATCATCTCCCCACTCCTAGGTCTGTCCAAGCCATAACCATCCTTAAGGGTCACTCTAAGTTTGGGGGCCCACACGGGGTTTCCCTTCCATTGATTCCACCCCCCTTATATCCCGGGGAGGGCTCCTAGCCGTTCTCTCCGGGACACAGTAGGCCCAGCCACCACGCTGCCCGGCTCAGAACAGGTGGTTAATGTTGACTGAATGAATGGGTTCCTAGGCCTTCCGCAGCTCAGTAAGGACACGCTGAGTTAATACATCCCTCACCCAACAGTGGGCCTGTGCAACCCGAAGCGGCTCCCAACCGCGAAGAACGTGGGGGAGGGAGAGGAAGGCCTCAAGGCCCGAGTCTCAGGGCCCCGGGGGACCCGGCGCGCCACCCAAGGCGAGTGTCCCCAGCCGGAATTCGGAGCTAAAGCTCCCACCCTTCCGCAAAACGCGCTTCATGAGGTCGTTAAATATTCCTCCATCTGGAAAATCGTCGGAGGAAAGTGGTGACAAACAGAGCTGGGAGAGTGACAGTGTTGGGAGTCGAGGAGCCCACGCCCGGGCCCGATCCCTCTGAGGAAGAGAGGGAAGTGGACGCGGGAGCCATTCGCAGCTCCTGGCGCAGGAAGCGCCTAGAGCTGGAAGCATCGCGAGACCTGGGGTCGGGATCTCGTTGCGTTGCCTAGCGACGGGGAGGACGCTCGCAGGCCCCCAGGCTATACCCCGCTGTAGCCTTAAATCTCCTACCATGGGGGAAGAAGGCGGCGGCCGCAGCTGTGGGACCACTAGGGAGCTGCAGAAGCTGAAGCAGCAGGCGATGGAGTACTACCGGGAGAACGACGTTCCGCGCAGGCTGGAGGAGCTGCTCAACTCCACCTTCTACCTCCAGCCTGCCGACGTCTACGGGCACCTGGTAGGGACCAGGGACACGCACCTCCCCCCTCCAGCCCCTCTCCTCTGCTCCGCGCTGCGGCAACGCGGTGCGCCTGCGCCATAGAGTCGCGCATGCGCGCCGCCGCCGGGGCCCTGGGCCCTGGGTACGCGGAGAGGCAGCTTCGGAGGGGGAGAGGCGTGGGGGACCTCGAGGAAGTGGTGGGGAGGCAGCAGTTAGACGCAAGCGTGCTCTGGGCGGGTTTGTAGTACGGCGACCCTTCACGGCCCTGGAGCCTTCTGGCTCCCTGAGGGCCGGGCCGCCATTGCCTTTTTGGACACATGCGTAATAGCGCCCAGCTCCACCTTCCGGCCGTCGCGGCCCCCTTGTGACCACGGGATGAACGTCTTGGCGTTCGCTCTAGCTTGGCCTCAGCCCACCCTGGGGCTTCGGCCAGCTGGCTCCCGCTGCTTCCACGTTGCACTCCGATTTCGACCTAAGTTCCTCGGCCGGGGCGCCCGTCCCCACCTGGCCGGCCCCTTGCTGACCCTCACACTCACACCGAAGCCCGGCCCGCTTCGCTCCGGACTAACCGTCCTTCGGTGTTCGCGTGGCACCGCCTCCCTGGGCAGCTTGTGACTGCCGTTGAGAGCCGGGGCCATTTCTTACCACCTTCCGAGTCCCTGTGCCCAGCCCGGACCTGGCACTTCCCTTGGCCTTTAGCACGAGCAGTTGAAACAAAGGCAAAAGCCTCTTCTCACTTCCAGATCCTAAGCACCCGCCAGCACTGGACAGAGCCTGGACGGCACCGTGGTCAGGGCTGGGACAGCCGTCTGACCACGCCACGCGGCGTGTGCAGGTGCTGTCACGGTTCAAAACCACGTCTTGTTGAGGCCGTTGATTTAGAGGACGCTCCATGATTTCTTTTCCCCGTCAGTCATGGTCTATACATCAAAGCTGGGGGGCTGGGGTCGTTTATTGAGCCCCTCTCATGTGCGCTTTATGTTATCTCGCTTAATCCTTAGAAGCACTGGCAAGGTAAAAATTATGATTCCCGTCTTACTAATAAAGAACCTGTGGCCCAATGAAATTCAAATGACTTTCCCAAGGGACACAGTGACAGAAGAAAAAAATCAAACCAGGTCTGTGTCCCTAGGACCCAGCAGTGTGTGGTATGTAGTGGACACTCAGGAACTACTTGTAGGATGAGTGAATGCTTAACTCTGATTCCATTCTCTGTCTCCTGCTGGAGGAATCCTTGAAAGCTACCTAGTCTAACTTCCTCATTTTACAAAGACACCAAGCCCTTGTCTCACAGCTACTTAGTGCACAAGCTAAGACTAGAAATTTGGACTCTTGCCCCCAGTGTAATGATCTTCCCAGAATATCAGGCAGCCAGGACATTGGTTTGTACAGCTCTCTGGGAGCTTATACTTTGGTTAGAGACAAAACCCCCTGATGCTTAAAATAACTGGAGTAAAAGATAAAGTGATACATGATTGTGAGCTAGATTGAGAGATCACTGTACCCATTGAAGGAATTCGGAGACAGGGAAGAACCGGACAGGGAAGATCCCTGTAGGCTGTAGTATCCAGGAAAGCTTTGGTTGGACTTAGAGGGATGTTCAGGAATTGCATTTTCTTAGTAACTGCCCTCGTTTTGGCCATCTTTATTCTCACATAGTCTCTCCCTCTAGTCTTTTCCTGGGAACCCCCTGTGGCTTGCCCTTGCAGACAGGGAAGAACCCTGTAGGCCGTAGTATCCAGGAAAGCTTTGGTTGGACTTAGAGGGATGTTCAGGAATTGCATTTTCTTAGTAACTGCCCTCGTTTTGGCCATCCTTATTCTCACATAGTCTCTCCCTCTAGTCTTTTCCTGGGAACCCCCTGTGGCTTGCCCTTGCTTTCCGAGTAAGATCAAACAGCTTCACATATGTGGTTCCCAGTGCTCAGCCCCTACCCCTGGTAACAGCCTTATCTCCCGGTCCTCCCCCCTCTACACTGGACCACTGACTTGCCTGACGTTTCCCACTCCCCCCCACCTTTGCTTATCCCATTCCCTCTACCTGAAGTATCCGCTCTCCACTTCTTCCCCTTGTCTGCCTGTTGAAATACTACACATCCTCCAGTGTTCAGCTCAATGCCATTTCCTCTATACTTCTCAGATATATTAAAGGAATTCAAGGGTGGGGAATATCCCTGTAGGCAATAGCAATACTATTTATTCCTTCATCGTAAAACTTACTGAAATAGTTTGGGCCTGGGAATTTGGCAGATCTGGGTTTGATTCTTAGCTCTGCCACTTCCTAGCTGTGGCAGAGTGTTACGTGGATGGTCCCCCAATGAACCACACCTCCAGTGTGAACAATCTTATGTAAGTCCCTCCCCCTTTGACTCTGGAGTTGGCCGTGTGACTTGCTTTGATCAATAGGAACTTGGCAGGCATGATACAGAGGCTTGATAAGGGCTGGCATATTGAGGCTTGTCCTCCTGGAAGCTAGTTATTGTGCTGTGAGGAAGTCCATTTACCCCACTGGAGAGAGAGATCGTGCAGAAAGAGGCCCTGGCAGATGGGAGGCAGCCAGGATATCCTGTGAGAAGGACGTATGTCCAGCCAGCCCCTCCGTGTTCCAGCCATCCCAGCTGAGGCACTGGACAAGGGAGTAAAACCATCTTGGATATTCTAGCCCCAGTCAAGCCTCCAGATGGCTGCATCTGCATAAGAGACCCCAAGCAAGACCAACAAACGAATTTCCCAGTTGAGCTGGTCCCAGATTGCAGAGTCATGGGCAAATAAATGGCTTAAGCAACTAAGTTTTGGGTGGTCTGTTACAACGCAGTAGGTAATGAAACATTGGCTGTGTGATTTTGGACAATTTATCTCTCTAGAACTCAGTTTGCTTATGTGTGGAATGGAGATGATACCACCTTAGAGACTTGTGTTGAGAATTTAATGATGTAATGTACAAAGTACTCAGGGATGTGTCTGACTTTCATTGATTTATATGAGATTTTTTGGAATCCCATATATGCCAGGCACTGTGGTATGTGACACAGTGATAAATAAGACATGGTCACTCCTTCAGAGTATATATTAAGCACTTAAAAATGCTAGTTCCCTTCCCTTTCTAACATAATGTATGGTACGTTGTAGGCGCTTGGTGCTTATTGAATTGAACTCACTATAATGCACAAAGTGTAAGCTAAATAACATTTTTCCTCTCCTGATTCTAACTAAATTCATTTAGGCGCTGACTCTGTAACATACAAATCACCATCCTTAAACTGCCTGGATGGTTTGAAAATTGGCATTTGTGTTAGTTCTGCCAGGCCCCACCTCTGAGCTGGCACACTACTGTGGGTGTTAGATGAACTGTTGTCTAGGCTGAAGTCGCTGGATTGAACTAAAAGATCAGAGACCTGGTCTGCTAAAAGAAAATGAAGAGCCCCATCCTCTGGTAATAAAAAAGGTGAGGAGGGCGGGCCTGCACGTTCCCTTCTTCCAGCCCCTCCCAGCTCCTGCTTCTCTCTCTGCATAGGAAAACCATCTTGAATCTCTACCCAGGTTCCTTGAGTGAGCTTTCTATCTCAGCTGCACTATCCTTCTGCAGTCTCCTTCTTGGATCACTTTTCAATGGCATCTGCTTTTCCACATCAATGAAACTGCCATTACTAAGGTTCCCAACAAGCCTCTTTGAACACGTAGGACTATGCATGAGCTGATGGCAAGCGAGAAACAGCTGCTGCACAAGTCTTCATTATTAGAATATCAGATGCCTTGCAGACAGGAGTGAAAATCAGCCCGCTTCGGTTTTCTTAATTTCAATGTATCACAGCGTTCTAAAGACCAATTGACTTCTGTATCATGGACAAAGGTATAGGTTAGATAGGACTCTAAGAAGTCCTGCTATAAGGCCACTATAAGAGTGACACGGGGCCTTTAAATTAAGAGATGTATGGGAGTTTCTGCTGAGAGTTAACAAATTGCTCCACA
>NW_007728335.1:136370-141736 GCF_000696425.1 Galeopterus variegatus
GGTTAGATAGGACTCTAAGAAGTCCTGCTATAAGGCCACTATAAGAGTGACACGGGGCCTTTAAATTAAGAGATGTATGGGAGTTTCTGCTGAGAGTTAACAAATTGCTCCACAAAGCAGAGACTCGGCATTGGGCCGAATCCAAATCTCTGTGCATGAAGGCAGGGCAGTTCCCACCGAGCTGCCAGTCTAATCCAGACACCAGGATGGACACTCATTGAGAGGGTTAGTAGAAATTAGAGTAAAGGTGAATGACCTTTTGAAGATAAATTAGATGCGGTATTGTGATTTTTCTGTTTTTTGTGTGTTGAAGGCAAACTACTTTTCTAAACTTGCAAAGCCTCCCACCATATACAAAATAGTGGGGAAAAACGTACTGGATGGACTGGGGCTTCCTACACTACAAGTGGAAATATTCTGCACCGTTCAAAATTTTCCCAAGGTATGAGGCAATTTAACTGTGTTCTTTAATATGTCCTGACCCCAGTGCATTTATCAGCAATTCTTGTCTCAACTAGGAAGTTAGTGTATTGAAATTCAATGTTCATGAAATATATATAAATATAGAATATACTATTTATTCATAGGTGGTCACATCAATCATGATGGCTTTATTATGTTCAAGTATAATTTTAATAGACATGTCCTGAAAGTAATCTAAGATGGAGAAAGGAAATGAGGCAAAAATAGTTTTAAAACTCTGATGTTACTAATGTGATGAGTTCTATAAATCTACATATAGGCTTATAGATTCATGTTTATATACNGGTACATTGTCCACTTCGAAATATAAACATCAATAGCAGTGGGAAAGGGGGAGAGAGAGGCACATTGGTGAGAAATTGGTGAAGGGTCACAAAGAATAATTACGTTTTGTAATCATGAATATACTAATTATCCTGATTTGATCACATATAGCACACAGGTTTTGATAGTCAACTCTGTATTCCACAAATATGTATAATCAATTATGTTTCAATAAAAGGCAATACAAATGTCAAGTATCGATATATATCCATTGTCTTTCCATTTCACCTGCCAATAAAATGGGTCTGTCAAATCTATAGCAGTGAGAAGTCAATTTAAGCAGCATATGTTAATGCAGCAAAATTCAGCATAAAGTATTGTGGTTTGTTCTCCTGAAAACCCTGTTATTAAAACCTTACTGTGTAAAGCTAACTGGGCCTTTTGTTCTCTTGTCACACATAGAGCTTTCCTAGGATTCAGTAAAACGTTTCTCAGGAAAAGAGTCAAGTTACAAATTCAGGTGATGTCCTTTCCCTCTCCCCATCTCATCACACGCCACCTTTGAGCTTCTAATATCTATTTACATAGTCTCAGTGTCTGATGCTGCCATTCTGTCCTCCAACAACCACCAAGTCTTCCATGCTTTGTCTACATGTTGACTCTCAAATTCAAAAACTAAGGAAGTGATTTTTTTTTTGTTTTTTTGTTTTTTCTTTTTAAAGATGACCAGTAAGGGGATCTTAACCCTTGACTTGGTGTTGTCAGCACCACACTCACCCAGTGAGCTAACCGGCCATCCCTATATGGGATCCGAACCCATGGCCTTGGTGTTATCAGCACCACACTCTCCCGAGTGAGCCACGGGCCAGCCCCAGGAAGTATTTTTATTAGGGCTAATAAGTATTATTCAGTGCCCAACCAAGTAAAGGGTTAGGATTACTTTTCCTTTTGTTCAGATCCAACGCCAAAACCCCCTTGGCCAAACAAAGNGGTACGGGCGCGACACTGAGGGTTGTGATCCATTGCCGGACACGAAAAAAGACAAAAAAAATATATATCTCAAAGAAAATGATATATTCTCATTTTCCTCTTGAAATTGGTGATAAAATATCATGCACATTAAAAGCTGGATTAATTCAATTTCCTGTATTCTGTGAGAGGTCAGGAACATGTAGAACACATTTATATTCTTTGCAGAACATATGTTCTGTGGTGATCGCAGCGCACTTCGAGGTACACGAGAGCGCCTCGCTGGAGCTGGCCGAAGCGGAGGAAGCGGAAAGGGGCCGAGCGGTGAGCACGGCCGTGCAGTGGGTCAACGAAGCCATCACCCAGGAGCTTCAGGGTGTCGCACCCTCTAACCAGGCCGAGGTGGATCACCTGCTCAGGTACATTGTCCACTTCGAAATATAAACATCAATAGCAGTGGGAAAGGGGGAGAGAGAGGCGCATTGGTGAGAAATTGGTGAAGGGTCACAAAGAATGATTACATTTTGTAATCATGAATATACTAATTATCCTGATTTGATCACATATAGCACACAGGTTTTGATAGTCAACTCTGTATCCCACAAATACATATAATCAATTGTTTCCATAAAAAGAAATACAAATGTCAAGTATTGATATATATCCATTGTCTTTCCATTTCACCTGCCAATAAAATGGGTCTGTCAAATCTATAGCAGTGAGAAGTCAATTTAAGCAGCATATGTTAATGCAGCAAAATTCAGCATAAAGTATTGTGATTTGTTCTCCTGAAAACCCTGTTTTTAAAACCTTACTGTGTACAGCTAACTGGGCCTTTTGTTCTCTTGTCACACATAGAGCTTTCCTAGGATTCAGTAAAACGTTTCTCAGGAAAAGAGTCAAGTTACAAATTCAGGTGATGTCCTTTCCCTCTCCCCATCTCATCACACGCCACCTTTGAGCTTCTAATATCTATTTACATAGTCTCAGTGTCTGATGCTGCCATTCTGTCCTCCAACAACCACCAAGTCTTCCATGCTTTGCCTACACGTTGACTCTAAAATTCAAAAACTAAGGAAGTGTTTTTTTTTTCTTTTTAAAGATGACCAGTAAGGGGATCTTAACCCTTGACTTGGTGTTGTCAGCACCACACTCACCCAGAGAGCTAACCGGCCATCCTTATATGGGATCCGAACCAATGGCCTTGGTGTTATCAGCACCACACTCTCCCGAGTGAGCCACGGGCCAGCCCCAGGAAGTATTTTTTTTTTTTCTTTTTGTCTTTTTTCATGACCGGCAACGGATCGCAACCCTCAGTGTCGCGCCCGTACCGGACCGGGACCAGCAACGGGATCGCAACCCTCAGTGTTGCTCCCGCACCTCGCTCAGCCAGTGAGCAGCCTGTCTGTATGTGGGATCCGAACCCTCGGCGGGAGCGCCGCTCGCACTTCCCATGCGGCGCACTGTAGCAGTGCGCCACCGGGCCGGCCCCCAGGAAGTATTTTTATTAGGGCTAATAAGTATTGTTCAGTGCCCAACCAAGTAACAGGTTAGGATTACTTTTCCTTTTGTTCAGATCCAACGCCAAAACCCCCTTGGCCAAACAAAGGTCAACTGGATTCTCTTTCCTTAAGCTTTATCACAAATATCATGTTTTAGTCTGCTTCAGAATTGGATGACGACCTTTGTAATAAACTAGTTTGAATAAGTTTTGGTTTTCTTGGAGTTTCTTTATGCTTTTCCTTTTATCCCTTTCCACTCCCCACCCCCCACCCCCCACCCCACCAAAGGGGAAAAAATCCTTATTTTTTCCCAAGCTCTCAGTCATACTGCTGTGGAGTGGATGCCCTCCCCCACTTCCCCCACTGAGGCTTAATCTCTACTGTGACCACTGAGGGTGGGAAATCTTATCATGGTAATTGAAAGGTGGGGCCTTGAAGAGCTGATTAGATTATAGGACCACGCTGTAGTGAATGGATTAAAAATGGTGGGCATGGTTGGAGGGCTTTAAAAGGAGAGTGCATGAGGAACTCTCTCTGCTCCACTGTTTCAGAGTGTGGTACCCTGTATCACTCTTGCCACCACCAAGACCCTCACCAGATGTGTTCCTTGAACTTTGGACTTCCCAGCCTCTGAAACTGTAATCAATAAATTTTGTTTTCTTATAAATCACCCAGTTCAAATATTTTGTTACAAGCAACAGAAACAGACTAACACACATACCTTCTATTCTATTTCCTTTTTCCTGGAGTTTTCCCTCCCCAAACCAAACCAGTGGACTGCTTCCTCTCTAGACCTAGACCTACTACAGAGATGCCATAAAGACTTCATAGTTCTCTTTCTGGATCCCATATCTTCCTCTTTCTTGATTTGCTGGATTATATCTTTTTAAAGGATGAGAAAGGGTATGTAGGATGTACTACAGAGATGCCATAAAGACTTCATAGTTCTCTTTCTGGATCCCATATCTTCCTCCTCTTTCTTGATTTGCTGGATTATATCTTTTTAAAGGATGAGAAAGGGTATGTAGGATGTAAAGATTTTGAGTTCTTAAATGTGGGGAAATGTCAGTATTTTGCCATCATAGTTGATAGCTCATCTGAGTATACAGTTCTCTTTTGAAATCAATTTCCCTCAGTACTTTAAAGGCATTGCCCCACTGGCATCTGTGTAATTAATAATTGTGATGCAAACCTGATTCCCGTGTCTTTGTTTTTCTTTTACTTTTTTGTCTATGGAAGCTTTTAGCCTCTTTTTATTCTAGAGGGCTGAAATGTTATGTAGATATACCTAAGCAGGATTTCCCAAAAGTTTAACTATTCATTTTAAGTTCACCCCTCCAGAAAAAAAAAAAGGAAGTCCTCCACATAATGCTATATTTTACTATTCTTAACACATTTGTTTTATAATGGTCATTTATACAAAAAGAAAATCCAGTAGCTGTTAATCAAATGATTTTTACTTTAAAAATGTACACAGAAGGCTGGCCGGTTGCTCAGTTTGTTAGAGCGTGGTTANTTTTACTTTAAAAATGTACACAGAAGGCTGGCCGGTTGCTCAGTTTGTTAGAGCGTGGTTATTACAACACCAAGATCAAGGCTTCAGATCCCCTTACTGGCCAGTTCCGCCCACCCCACCCCATCCCCCAAAAAATGTAAACAGGGCTCAAATTATTTCAAAAATGAGCACCTGAAATTTTTAAACATTTATTTCCAGGCAAAAATGAATTTCAGTTCTTGAACACAGTTTTATAGCAGCATTATTATTTTTGGGCCGTGGCAATTGAAGCTGATTTATTCTTAAGTAGCTAAAAAACAGTTAATTATTTAAATATATTGGGTCAGCTCTAAAACATGACCAAAATTACAAAGTGATATTCCTAAATATCCCATTGTAAAAACATTTACAATGTAAAGAAAATATTTTCTTGCCATTAAGGACATTCTTTGCAAAGAAAGTGCAAGAAGATAAGGAGAGAAAAGAATTAGAAAAGAGCCTGGAAGACTCAACAGTGCTTGTACCTTCGCCTCTAATACCACCACCACCTCCTTCACCTCCTACAAAAAAAAAAGGACAACAGCCAGGTTGGTGGCTTCTCATCTGGAGAACCTTCAGTAACAGATGTGTGGGGAAGAAAGGCTGAAGCTTGG
>NW_007728335.1:142816-144280 GCF_000696425.1 Galeopterus variegatus
AAGAGAATTGCCCAAGGCAAAAGAATTGTCACACCAGTCTTCACTAGGGAGGGTGGGATGGCCACTACTGGGTTATAGGTAGAGACCACCAATGGATGTTCATTTGGCAGTTGCTTTTCACTGATAGAACGGGGAACTTAGAGAAGGGAAGAAGTAGGAGGGGACAGTAATTTGCTAAGCACTTATTATGTGCTAGGTGCTTACGTATCTTATCTCCATTGGGGACCTGAACTAGTCAGTAGCTGTGGTGGAGAGAATAAGAGGAACACTAGAGATTTACGATGGACTCTGGTCAGACAGGGTGGCTGAGAACATATTAGAGTGAAAGACAGGTAAGGGTTCTGCGTAGATGGTTGGATCCAGAAGACTTTTCTAAAGCTCGTGAACAATATAGAACAAGGCATGGGTTAGGGGTTGGCAAGAAAGATAGAAAGTTAGATACACACATAAGGAGAAATTCAGCACAAAGGTGGGTATGCAGCAGCTGTGGTGAAATACAGAAACACAGAGGATTTGGGATTCGAAGACGGTCCAAATCCTCTCTTTATCCACTTTGTTATATATTTGGCAAGTCTCTTAACCTCTCTAAGCCCCAGTTCACTTATGTGTGAATGTGGATAAGAATATCTATCTCATATGACTGTTGAAAGAGTAAATATTGAATGGCCTAGAATTTCTTAGACAGGCAGAATCCAAGGCTAGGGATTATTTGAGCATCAGGAAGTAAAATCAAACAGAAAACTTCTTGGGGGGTTGAAGTGGAGAATATATTCTTCCCAGCCTGTCTTCATCCTTTCTTTTTGCTGGGCCTTCCCATCTGTAAGTAAAGCATTTAAAAATACAGGCTTATTATAGTCAAACTTCCTAGAAAGGAATCTTTTCTCAATATTTTTCCCTCCAGGAAGGAAGGATACACTGACAGAGAAACCGGTTTTACCTGCAGAACCTGTTGAACCTGTACTCTGTGGCAGCATGGCCATAGGGGCTGTGTCACTAGCTGTTGCCAAAGCCAGTGCTGTGCTGGGCAATAATCCTCTATACTTAAATATTGCGTTACTGAAGCACAATCAGGTACGTATCTAGTATGTTCCATTACAGGAAGCCATAGGATCTCAGCGCAAATGAGCTATGTTTCTCATTTTCCCTTGCTTTCCCTCTGTTTCAGGAACAGCCAACAACCCTAACTATGCCTTTGCTGATGGTATCTCTGGTCAGCTGTGGAAAGTCATCACTTGGGAAGCTAAATTTAATGAAAGAAGTGATTTGTATACCCCATCCTGGATTAACAACCAAACAAGTACCTTACATTATCTCAAGCTACTTTTTCTAAATAAATAAATACTCCATCATGATGAGTTTTTAGTGTAGCTCCCTTGTGACACCAAGGGAGAGGGAATTAAATATAACACGAGAAGAAATATTTTAGGCAATCAGGGAAGTGGGAAGAAAGCAAGGCCTCAAACA
>NW_007728335.1:145870-147116 GCF_000696425.1 Galeopterus variegatus
ACATGTAGTATAAGTTTTTATATTTAAAATTTCCAGACTGCAATTGTAGAAGATCATGGTTATTCTGCTTTACAGGCTGTGGAGATGCTTCTGGAAATTCAGAAACATATTAACAAAATGATTGAAATGGTACGTAAAGAGATTCCTGGTATCTAGTTACTGACACTTATACACCTTCCAGGATGTAACTTATCCTTCATTTTGTAATTAAATGAACATTGTTATTGATATGGAAAATGTATTTATTTGCTTTGGGTTTCTCATATGAACCGACTCTATACATTTTCTCATTGGCTATAGATCCAGTTTTCAATGGTACTTAATCTCATTTTGATTTCTGAGGCAGCTGGCTCTGTACTAACATCATCCCTTAGGTTTTACAAAGAAAGAGAAGATTCGGCCCCTAGGATGTGAGTGGCAGTTTGGTGTAATAGTAAAGACACAGAACTTCCTGCCTGCATTAGAATCCAGGTGTTGGGCAAACGAGCCCTTGGCTAAGCAGCCCTCTGCGGGGAGGTCACAGAAGCAAGATGAGAGGCAGGTGTATGAGTCACCAGTTGTCCCATCTTATTCTACCTAGGGCTGGCCCCAGTAACATGGCAGGGCTGAGGCCAGGGGAGGGACCTAATCCTTGTCTGTGGGGCTTTTAATATATATATATATATACTTTTATTTTAGAATATTACATTTACAGAAAAGNAGGATTAGTATCTGGCTTACCATCTGTGAGATCATAATCAGATCCTGGTGCCAGGATCTTTCCTTTAGTTAATATCTGTTGTGCTGTTTGGGTACCAAAGCACTTGGCATGCCATTCTTTGTCTTCGAAATGCAGATCTTGTCATTGTCAGAACACGCTTTTCTAGTTTTTAAGTGACCATGGATTTATACGGATTCAGCCACTCTAATTCAGAATACCTTAGTGACTTACTGCAAGAAAGTTGTCCAGGTTGGTTAAGAGACCACGAAAGGGAATGTAGTTAACTTGACCCAACCAACTGAACCAGTCAGTTCTGAACAGTGCAGAGAGGCTACTGTGGAAGAAGAGCCTCTCATTCACACTCAGCCAAATACAAACTGGGGGCTGAAGACTGACATCTAATCCTCTGATTTTGAAGACCACATCATCTACTAACCAGGGTGCCTTATCAGGCACTCTGTCAATACACTCAGTCAGAAATAATCACATGTAGTATAAGTTTTTATATTTAAAATTTCCAGACTGCAATTGTAGAAGATCATGGTT